>NW_003298986.1:438952-598814 GCF_000151645.1 Tuber melanosporum
CCCTGGTTGATGCGACGATCGCAGTTGAACGCGGGGCAGTGGGGTCAACCCTGCAAAACATAGTACCCTAAAATCTCGTGGAATCCATTATCATGCCTCCGTCCAGCTAAGATAGGCTTGGTTCGACAACTTAAAACAATTGTGATTACAGCACAACTTAATAAAATCCAGCGCGGCGGGGGGCTAATCTTATACTTTGCCGGAAAACGCTGACCCTTCTCCGGAGCTTTGCATCAGAATCCGGGATTAAAGGGTTGACGGAGGTATGATAGTGGATTCCACGAGATTTTACGGTATCGGTATCATAAGACCTCGAATAAAAGGGCCATGTTCTAGGTATGATATCCCAAAATTTTCTCCTCCGGAAAGATGGCGAAAAACACACCAAAAACCTGCTCCCCGAGACAATCAAAAAAAAACTCCACGACCTGCTGATACTCCGCAGTTTACCGGTAGCATACCATGGAGTTTAGAGTTTCTGAAGAGTTCCAGGCTTTGGCGCTAGTCGCGGCAATGTCGAGGGTTTGGAGGGTGGAGGGACACGGTCTATGTATCGTTAGTGTGCAGCACGATTAGGATCGAGTCGATTTAGAGGAGCTAATTGAATCGAATCGTGGTGCCTTAGGGGGGGGTTGATTGAACTCGGAGATTGGGGTAATTTCGAATCCAAAAACCGATCTAAATCGAGAGAGAATACAAAAAAAATGGAAGGTTCCTCCGTGAGAGACCAAATTATAGCTTGTTTGGCGAGTGACAAGTTGTGATATAAAAGACGCACTCGGAACTACTCAACGCAACAGTATGATATTAGCTATCATAACCGAGATGACTCGGCTGACAATAGAAACTTCCAGTATCAAAACCTTGATTAACATCCCCTATATCCCCACCCTCAGCTGATAAGGCGTCGGATGAGTGTGACGAGCGCGGCGGAATGGAAACGGGGAAAGATGAGAAAACGAGGAAGAAATAAGAAAGGGAGAAAAAGACAGCCAGTGAAGGTTCTCAGCGCAAGGGGGCGGGGGCGTTGTCGTTTATTGAGGATTAGAAGATACTGACTGCCGCATTTATTGGGAAGGAGTTGATTCTGGTGGCCTAATACTATTAATAATTTTTGGGTAATCAAGTATCACCAAACCGCCGATTATTTCACTCGGCTAGAGGGGCTCAGTAGAACTCGTCCATCTGTGCCAAACCCTAACCGAGACTAACCAAGGCCGACCACCCGACTTTCAAACTTCTCAAAAATCGTGCCGCAAACCACGTATCGTGTGTGAGATGGGAGTGGAATGCCGGGAAAATGTCGTTGGCTGTGGTCCGACTTTATACCCTTTTTCTTTCTATTTCCATTTTCATTTAAGGGCTGACTAGGATTAGAATGTTGGCCTTCATTCCTTCCTTCTTTTCGAAGTTGAGCTTCAATGAAATAAATAAGAACAGCTAGGTAAACCCCGACGACAACGTCTAAAACCTAGACTAAGTTACGCCCTCAGACTCGAAACCCGTGTTAAAGTACCTTATCATACCCGGGCTGGATGTCGTGCTCAATCTGCAATATTTAGATACGTGGGGGGGTCTAGACATCAGACTACGCCCGCGGCGTGGGCCAGTTTGCAGATTGATATTTTACGGTAGATCCAAGTATACTGCAGTGCCTCTCCTCTTCATATACTGCTTATGGGTAATAGTCTGGGCTAGACCGGAGTTAAATATATAGCCTCTTCGTCATCAAAGTTCCATGACACACTTCACACAAACCTCACCCCAACTTCTCAAGCGAGTGACAATGCATGCAGCCGTTAGGATATGAGCTCCGCCAAGAAGGGCTCACTGGACCGCTGGTCGCACAGACCTCCCATGAGCAAAAAAAGTGAACATTTCAAACGCAACCAACAATAACCGTTAAAACAGCAAGTATCGCTGTATGATAAAACCAATGCGGCAAATCGCCGAGCGAATCAACGAGAATTCCCAGTAGACAAAATCGCACAGATCCAGCAAAAAAAGCAAAAAAAACTTCAGTCATGAAAAAGAATGACTACACCTCCCATTTGTGAAAAAAAAAGAAAATGAAGCCTTTACGAGAACCTCGCACACAACCCAAAAGCCTCGCTCGCCCAACTCCCCCCACACCAGATAAAGCATGCCCACCCAACCCAGCTCCCAATGCATCCATCTGAATCGCCGGTAGTTCAGTTAAATCCTGGATACTTGCATCTGCATCGCAGGCCAAAAAGCCCCCGCATGATACACAGTACTCGTATGCATGATAGCTCGAGAGGAAAATTCACCACAAAGATTCCTCGAAAAATTAGATGTTCTGGGCTGCGACCGGCGGTGAAATCCCCCCACTCCTGCAAGGAGCGAAGGGAAAAAACCATCCGGTCAGAAATTTCCTTTGGCAGGAAATTCACTGCGGCTCCGGCAATTCCCTGGCAAGGTCGCTGAGGTTTCCCAATCCTTGCTTTGCATTGGCCCTGTACTCCACCTCATCCTGCATTCTTCCATACTCCCACAACCACTCGTCAGCCTCCTGGCGTGTGCCAAAGGCCTGGTGACATATTCCAGGTTGACCGAATATGTGCACTTTTGCTTGCTCCCTGTTTTCCCAGTTAATTTAATTCAAATTCAGTCAGCCTGGCCCATTCACCAAGCTCCAAGAAAAGAATGAAGGGTACTAACCAAGACTCATAGACCCCCTTCCCACTCCCATTCGCAACAACATAGAATTGTTTCCCTCCTGTTCCACCACCGACTCCTGTCCCCGCTCGTCGTCCCCGTTCGGAAGGGTTAGAGACCGGGGGAGCGGGGGGGGCAGGAGAACGAGGAGAAGGGGGAGGAGAGATCCCGCCACCACTGGTAGGGCTGCGCGACTCTTCCATCATGCAGGTTACATCAAAGGTTATTTCAACACGATACCTCGCAACCCCATGCCCGGCCATGAAGGCCTGCGCTTCCTCGAAAGTAGAGAATTTCTTGAAGATAACGTCGGGATACTTCTGCGTGACGACCTGCGCAGCGGCCCTATTCCACAATCAGATTTTCATCTCCAAAATCATACTCTAATTGCTCCCGTCGAACATGAGGACTCATGTGAAGGACGAACCACGAAGAGTAGATAGCCGGGGCTGGCGGTTTACCGCGTGCAACGGCATAATAGCCCCTTCTCGCCATTGTGGATGAATTCTGTGTTGAGTTTAGATGGAGATGGGATGGAGATGGGATGAGAGAGAGGGCTGGGTGTGAGAGTGCCTAACTTATTGTACCATAACGTAAGAAAGGAAGCACCATCCCCTATATACTCGCCTTCGCGGGGGAAAGAGGGTACGTGCGCACATGTGCGGCTGTGGTACGGTTATGATTCATGATCATTGACGTTGTTGGGCTGCATTTGCCTGATACAGAACTGCGCATAGGGGGCGACGGATAACCCTGTGTGGTGCTATGCCATCCAACTATCCTGCTCGAATACGGTAGTGTTTTAAGGCCGCTCCGTGAGGAAAATATCGTTATTATAACAGGGAGGATGCCGGTCCTACTTTTAGTAGGGTCTGTGCGACTGAAGACTACTCGTAGGCTCCGGTCCAAAGCCTTGCCTTACTTTGAAACCTTCCCCATGTGAATCCACGAAGGCGAAGATAAAGTGCCGGTATGAGAAGCAATGCGTGAAACACGATTTAGCACAGCTATCAAGACACTTGACTATCTCTTTCCAGAAGCTTAGAGGTAATATCCAACTGATGGCTCTCAAAATGCCCCCTCGGATAAGGAAAAGCATCTGATATGCCCTACCGCACACAACTACGTTGCCCTCTAAAGCCATGAGGAGTTGTTTTTTCCCCAATAACAAAATTCACCAGCGCTTTTTGTGCATCAAACAACGCCAAAAACTATCTCCAAGAGTTCCCGTGAAAGAGGATATTGAGGATAACTAATAATTATTTCCAGAAGCATAAGAAAGTTCTCATAGCAGCTACAGCACACAAATGAAATACCAAGCTAGTATACAGTATTGCATATTATGGGGAGATAGAAAAACATTAGGTGCAATTCGTACTAGCACAACGCGGCCACCTTGGCCTAGGGGGTATCGGATTGGCGAGTAGCAGTGCTAGTTCCCCGGAGGTTGCCTCTCCACTCAAGAATGTACGTGTACGAGTATCAGCCGAGTGGGATCCGGAAGGTGATGGGATGGCTGTTATAGTGCTAAAGTGCTCATACAGAACACGCCGGAGATGGCATTCTAGTTGTGTGGGGCATATCAGACCCTTGTCGTTGCTCGAGAGGGCATTCCGAGAATAAATCAAGCATCTTGGCATCCGGATAATTCCCGAGCGCTCCAATTATGTGCTCACTCATTCTCACTCGCAAACTCCGTCACCACTCCCTCTTTTAAGAGCCTTGTCCAGCAGGGCAACCGTGATACGTGCAACTGTTACGAGTAGCTTCAATTCTGGGAGACCCCGGGCAAGTCAGCGAGCGATCACAGTGGGGACAGGATCCTGGCGAATAGAACTCCCTGGTCGCTAAGCGTGTCAAGAAAGGCGAGTATCCCGTAGGAGGTGTGAAACAGCAAAATTCGTTTGCCGGCCACACTAAACCTGATTTGGAGAAGATTTGAGGCTGAGAATATTCAATTACACTCGAGTGCTGAGTCATTCGAGCACTAAAAAGACGGGGAAATCCTATCTCCTGACCAAGTATAGCTAACTGCCACCCAATCTGGCCCCGGCGCGCCTGGCAACGGGCTAGAGGGTTTCACGGCAGCTCAGCCAAGCGATAAATTTACATTGCCCCCTTGGAAGATCTTGATACGAGTAGGAACTCGGGGGTGGACGTCAGTCAACCGATGGGAAAGATAGGGGTTCAAGATGTCAAATAATTCAAATACCGGTGGGAGTATTTTATCCAAGCCGAGCCTATCTAGCGTCGGTTAGCTCTGTCAAAGCTTCTTACCCTTCCCGGCACTATTCATACCAAATTTAATCCATGCCATCACTACCCGTTCGTCCCCCGACTACTCGAGTACTCGAGTAAAGGATGGGGAAATTCGGTACACGCCAAATACGAGTATGATACTAGTACTAGTATCATACTTGTACAAAAGTATCCGGATGTGTCTCACGCCAAGGCGCCAAGATCTCATACAAATTTATATATGACCAAGGCTTTAGGGTCTGTGGGTTGTCCGAATACTTTTGAATCTCGCGAGCCCATCAGTGACGTGCTGATCAGCCGTGGATGTTGGGGGGTTGATGGGAAAAAAAGCAAACAAAGGTTTACCGTCTCGTCACCACGATTCCAGCACGAGTGGAGCAAAGTTAAGCTAAATGCGCACAACACATGTGATCTTCCAACTTGGGGCATGCGATCCCGAACTCACGGATTATCACCCTACCTCACCGGTTGTCCATCACAATTTGTTTTATCATACAAGTCTTAGGACTCAACGGTGAAGGCAAAATTTCATCTCACAATAATAATACTTCCTTATTCTTCCCATGTGCTCTTCTCTGCCGTACCCCAGCACACTTAATTTCCTTTAGGGAGACTGTCACCCCGGCCGGAGGACGTTACTGGCATAGATTTCGGAGTATCAAAAGCGGCACCTTTTGAATGTTGTCTTTGTCTCAGCAGTTCTGAGAGTACGTACTATCCTCAAAAAAAAAAAAAAGGGAAAAAAAAGAATCAAGAAAACGCTCCTTTTTTATGTCCTTGGATCCATTTAGGTACAGTACTGTACAAGACCCAGGCTCATCCACTGCATTCGACCAAAGTTATCATGAAAGCCTAAAGCACCAACAAAATAAACAACCCCTAATTTCATCTAATGCCTTCTAATCCAACAGTCTTTCTGTTCTGGAACCAACAGCACATCTCCCCCCCCCCCTCCCTGAATAAGGGTACTAGGCATAGGGGGGCAATACCTCTAGTTAGACAACAAAATAAAGAAGAATGCTATCATGATAAATCTTTTTAATTTTTCCACAACCCAGCTACAACAGAGTCAGAGGGTCTGCCAAGTAATCCTTATCATTGTTTAAAATCCAAGGAACATTATAACAGTAGCAAAGGCATAGCCTGAGGGTGGTGGCTGCTTTATCAGAGTATCAACCACCTAGGAGGACTAACAGAAGGCAACACAGTGCTGGGGGGTTGGAGATATTCAACCAGTTCAAGTTGAGTGGGAAGAAGGAGATTCAAGTTGTCTCTATCAGATGGTAGCTTTACTTCTCATAGCTATGTGGATGAGGACGTCACTATGGAAGAGGATGATTTGATAGAAGTAGGATACCAGTCATGATATTTTTACCGCATATTAAGTTCTATTCCACAAGCATATGAAGCTCCAAGTTTGGTCTTGTAGGGTAGGATCATGAGGCTTTATTTGTTGTTTTATCCTGTAACCGCCTTCCTAAATAGGAAGGCGAAAAGCGGGGTCCGGAAAATAGTTGGAGAAGGAACTTGTCAAGATCCAGCTGGTAGGGAGCTGGAAGTAGAACAGTCCGACATACCGAAGCTTGAATCGGAATTACTCCCCAAGTCAATCTTGAAGCTCACCTCGCATGCTTCGACTTGAATTTACCGGAGCTTCTCTTGCAACTTGGAATCGCAACTTTGTATAAATAGAAATCGCAACCTCAATAATTTTTCACCCTAACACACTAGCATCGTTTCATCATCACTCTCAATCTATCATAGTACCATCTGTTCCCGCCGCCAATTACAACCCTACGCAATCCATCATGGCCATCATAAAAAGTATTCCCATCCTTCTTTTCCCCATCACAATCCAAGCAAAGATTCTCAGCTATTTGGACAGCTTTGAAACACTCGAGAATGTCTGCCTCGCTTCGGAAACCCTATGGTACACCCAGAATGCCTATAGGGACTACATCCAGCGCGGGATAGCGCTCTCATCTATCGAGGCCTTCGACCAAGCACTTTTCACGGCGCGCACGCTATCCCTCAGTGGGCAACACCTAAACACCCCCTTCGAAGCAATCATCGCGGAAGTTCAGCGTGCACCGCCGAGCGAGCTACCACTTCCACGGGAAGGCCATCTAGTTGAGACATTGAGACTCCAGGATGAGGGCATTTCCGACATAGCAACGGTAATCTTCGACATCATCCCCAGATTTGAAAAGTCTGGATTCGGTGCTCAACTGACGAGCGGTCAGCACATACCCCCCTCCATTACCCTAGAGCAGGTAAAGTCAGCACTCTACCGCCTCCGAGTACTTCTCGGATTCCTCCTCAAAAGCGTGCTACCCGAAACCGCAAAGTACGAACTTCCGCCCGGATTCGGTAAGTTTATCGACACCTTCTCCGGCCCCGAAAAGTCAATATTCAGGCAGGTTTTCGCAATCTTTCACGCCGTGTATCTAGATGTGACGGATTACCAGCTGGAATCCGCCCAGGATGGTATTTTTCACGAGCACATGTGCGGACTTCATGACACACTTGTACAGTTCATGGACGGCGGGTCACGATATGGTAAGAGGCAATGGTTGAGGCAACACGGGCTTAGACCCGACACGGACCTTGTTGGCCTCTGGCTCCTATTGTTTCTCAATGATAATGGCGGGGTAGAAAATCCTTTGCACATTGGGTGTCGAGGGCTGAGACCGGTCCATCTTGTCAGGGAGTTTGCGATGATGATGTGGAAGGCTCGTGAGAAGGAGAGCACCGTGAAAGGAGAGCTCTATTGGTAGGTCAACAGCTCCCCGGGTTCGTTTGGGTAAAGAGTGTTTGGGTCGTAACCCCCTTTCTTTCTTCCCATGCACCCACCCCCTCTATTTCTCCCATACCATTTCAGGAGAAGTCGACAATATTTCAGGCCCTGTTTGGCAAAAATGGAACCATTTCATTTCCCCATACAAAGCGACCATTTCCCTCCATTTTAAATTTTTGGATTGCAACTGGTGTTTGGCAAACCAGAAACCTATCAACCATTCCATTCTAATAACCAAACAGAACCATTTCAAATAGAACCACTCTCCCCCAAACCCTGATAAAATGAAATTTTTCATATCTGTATAAAATATAGTTTAAGAAGTTGTATAATAGGACAATATGCCACATGAGAATTCCATTTATTAGTGGTTCATACTCAGTTTTCTTACCACAAGCTATTCAACAATATAGATTACCAATTTCATACCGCAATCGTATAACAAGACATGCAAATTAGATTCATGTCAGTAGTATCTATTTATAGCTCCATTTTTGCCAAACAGGGCCTCAATGTTTAATGACATGATTCATCATTCAAGTTGTCAGGTGTGAGATGATACATGACCCATGAAAAAACCCTAACCCTATCTCAGAAATGAAACAAAAAATGTATTTTTCGAGTGATGCTGAGTGAACACCTCATATTGAAAACATTGACCGGGAATCATGAAACAAAAACCCGAATACAGTACCACCTCCACGGCTAATCGACACCGAGCATGGGACCCAGCACGATAACAACACCTACTCACACTCGCTCTTCTCTGCCACCGCAAGTCAAGCAAGATCCGAAATTTCCAAAGCAAGTATCATACGTTCCCACATAGTTCCTTTGGCAACCCAGAAACAACAACGACAAAGCCTTACATATCTCGCAGGACCAGCCCCTAAAGGGTCCCTAAATGTTACTACAACAGGGGTATCAGTGAGCACACTTAGATTCACAATCAAGATTCGGGATGCCCAAGATGCTGCATCCCAGGCACCTCTTCTCGCACCGAAAATCGGGAATCCCAAGAGCTAAAGCGCCCATAATATTCGAGTGATATCTAGTGACCTCCCTCATTTCTCGCTTTAAAAAAATGATTTATGCGGTCCGATGAACAGGAGGGCTGGCTGCCCGCACCGCTTGCTGGAAATACCGCCAGGAGTTTCCGCGCTTTTCCGGGCGAGTATAGCGATGCCCGGTGCGTATTGGGGTAGGGGGGCGGTGAGGTCGCCCCAGAGATCAGCGGGCAGGAAGTCATCCGGGAGTGGAAAATTCTACTTCGGATCGCCGGGTGAGCTATAGCGAGGACTTGGGGGGTGTGCGGATGGTAGTATGTCAGTTAAAGTGAGGAGGGATTTCACCGGCTTTCTGGCTCTGTCGCTCTCGAGTATATTTGGAAAGCTCGAAACCGCCGACTGAGTCATGTATCGATAGCAGTGTCTACTCATCTAGCCATAATCCAAAAAGTTTCCTCCGCCCTCACCACCAAATTGCCAAAACCGCAGGATCAAAGTCCTGCAAGGTCTAGTGGTATATGTATATCACCGGGCTGCTGGATCCTTGCAGCTACTATTTTTTCCAAAATGGGGCCTTGTCTAAGCAACGTCATTCTTATCTTGTCCAGCTCTCGCGAAGGCGAGATAACCAGTCGCGGACAACCTCACTTCCGTTTTTACGCTATTAGAATATCCAAACAATGGATTCGCGAGAAAGGCGAACACGGTCGGTGGTTAGGACGCCCGCACTCCTCGCCCAACCGACCGCTGTGCCTGTTCAAAGAAGCGTTTTTGCACGTGCGCCTGGGAAACGAAAAACCCCTCCGTTCAAAACATGTGAGGGTGGTCGAGGCGGATTAAAGGGCAGCCAAGAACCGGAACTCGTATTACGAACAAAACCTCATGTTTCGTGTGGGCTGCAAGTCGGCCGAGCCTTTATGAGCCTGTGAGAGGGTTTACGGTGCCGCCTTCTTCCAGGCGCTCGGTGAGCCTCTGTCGTGCTAGTGTTAAAAAAGCACCGGGTGGGTTTCTGACTGTGTAGCTGTACACATTAGCGTTTGGGTTGTTAGTTGCTGGTCGTTACTAGTTCCTGGAGCACCGGAAGTGAGAAAAGGGAACCGAACGTAAGGGATGATAGAAAGTTAACCCATAAAACCCACTTCAAGTGAAAGATACAGTTTCCACCGCTGCATCTACCATGACGTTCACGCACAGTACACATTCCTCTTCCTCCTCCCAAAAGAGCAAAACCCACACAAGCAATCCAAGACCATCTAACCGCCGTGACCCCGCTCAGCGCGCATTCGCTTCCCTCCCTTCGTTCTAGCACTGGCCCAGCCACCCCCGACCCCACCAGGGGGACAACATCAGTCAACCGATATCATACCACCCACGATATATCCGATAAACCAACCCAACCCCGGACGCCACCAGAGCGCAAAGCGCAAACATAACCCATCACCACCGCCAGGAAGCCCGTTGGTGGTCAAGTGTGCGAAGTGGGAGATTGATGAGAAAGTAGAGGCATATAGGAAGATGTGGGGAGGTATTTATTGGCAGTAAAGAGAGGTGTTTTCCTCCTGCTGCACGAGCTAGACAGAGCCGTACTTATGCTCATAGAAGGCCGCCTATATGGGTGACATGATTCCAGTTATCCCGAGTTGACCATACTTGAGTACTTCCATTACATCGAATCAATACCTCTAAAGCTTAGTAACATGAGTGACAAAGGATGATGTTAAAATGGGCCGTGTTCCGAACATGTTTCACCTAGCTGGTTAGCCAACATACAGTATTGTGGTACCGGTATGTAAGTACGGTACTGTTCTCGAATAGTGTGTGGGTGACAGTAGCACCGTATCGATACATGAGAATAAGAATAAAAATAGCTCGGGTACACAGTGATTGTGATTGTGGAGCGCAGCTAACTCGAGCACAGTGTCTTTAGGAAGTTGGGCCCAAGGGGGATGCAAGGGAGAGGCCTGCCAGTATCGTGTTGGTGGTCACGGGGTGGGGGTCGCGCTCGATGGCGTAGTACGGATGTGGAGCCGGTCGGGGGGTACCGGTACCTGAGGTACGGTACAGTACGGGGGAGTTATCGGTGGGCACAGCATGTGTTCAGTCCTACTTTGCGCCATTCCCCCCCCCCTTTTGCCCTTTCTCCCGATCGAAGGTATCATATGATAGTAATAGGGGACGGGGGAATTATGTATCCAATCTTTTCCAGCTTCTCCGAGACTTTTTAGCACATCTGTCGACCGAACGATCCATACCGGTATTTCTTCGAAACAAACTTTCACCCCACACCATCCCCATCACACCCCGTTGGAGCCCGCGTTCCAGAAGTCCCAGAGGCTGCGAGCTACCGTGCGAGCCAAACCCGAAAAAGGGTAAAATCAGAAGGGCGATTCGATGAGGATACAGTACTCGTACACCTTCATTTCTCGTGTTCGCGGCTTCAGATTAGTCAGTGTGCCTTCGGGTGGATAGGCTGGCAGGTAGGTGAAGACGCTAGCCCTCTGCGGTTCCTGGAACGCCGGTGGAGTAAGCAAAACCACAGTCATACCTCCCTGCAGCGCCCTTACAGGACCCCACGCAATCACCTTCTCTCACTCGAGTTTCCATCCAACGTGGCTTTTTTGAACCCCCAACGAGCCAAGAGGCGCGATAGACAGGAAAAGCGATAGTCGGTAGAATGTTTGATCTAGAATAGAAAACATTGTCAGAATAAATAGACAGCGAACGAGCATCGCAGGGAGCAGGTATTCCCAAGTGCTGTCGTGCAGAAAAAGCACACTGTTGCATGAATCCAAACCCCGTTTCGGGGAAGGGATTAAAAATGGGGGTCTATTTAGTTTACTCGAGTAGCTGCTCGGGGGATCAGGCAGACAAAACACCAACAAGACAACCCGGGTGTCAAATAGTCATTTTCTTTCTTTCTATCCCTCCCACGAGTCAAAAATATAAACATTTCCCCCATTCAGCCGAATCAGCCGAAGCATGTCCATTGTGAACTTATCGGTTCGCCAACGGTAGGGCAGATCCCAATCTCGCTAAACTGCCTCAACTAGGATAGTCAAAAATAGTAGCCAATCATACAACTCACTTATCGCTCAGCGTTCCTTCTCGCAATGAACGGCCCCGCCCAGCCAACCAACAACCTCGTAAAGGTACGAGTACTGTACGGTACTGTACTTGTACTCGTACCTTTTTTGCTCAGCGAAAATGTAGACACCCGGGCACATGACAGGAAAATGTAACGAGGGAATTGAACTAGCGGGGATGAGCGGAGATGGAGAAATTATCGTGGGGTTTCTCCACCGTTGATAGGGTGCTGAATGTTATGGCTGACATTTCCCAGCTCGATCGACGATCAACCTTGTTACTTTCTCTCCCTTCGCTTAGCGTGATGGACGAGACCCAGGTTTAGTCTCATCTCGTGAATTAACAAAATGGCCGTGGCTAATATTATACGAGTACGAGTACATTACCAGTACCAAGCGTGGCTGGTTCTATTCCTTGATCTCTCGCTCATATGGCGAGTTAACGGTAGGCCGCAGTGGCGTTTATAGCATGCGTTTTTTTTGTTTTTTTCCTCGTTCCCTTCATCACCGTTAGATTAGTCCTGAACTGAACAGCACTTGCACTCAAGTCGCGGTGCTCGTGGGTTTGCCGTAGGGGATTTGGAAATGGTACCGGCATTTCCAACTGTCAATAATGTCATGTCACATCCCGTCGGGTGGGGACAGTACTCGAGTACGATTACCGGTACCGGTACTTGTGCTCGAGCACACAAGATGCTAAGAAACCAACATTAACAATTAGTTGGAGCGGGGAACACACGGGGGGTGAGGTCGGATGGGGAAATCGTTATCCTTTAATCTATTCGTCGGCTGTACCCGAGCAAGAGATGCACTCCCCGGGAGTCCTTTTCTTTGTCAACTCCCCCCCTTGAGGGTTTCCCCCAAAGGGGGGTTGCATACAAGTATTTCCGGCAGCGTTTCCCGAAATGTACGGTTTTGAAGTATTTATGTCTTGTGCGTGATTTATTTGGGACTTGTTGTCTCATTAGTACTATGCAGTGGTACAGTACCGTAAGGAGAGCACAGTAGGGAGTATCTCGAGGGTGTGTAATGAGGAGAGGAGAATGAATCTCTATTTGTTCCCCGGTTGGACAGGGGCCTGCAAGGGGGGAAGGGGAGGAGGGGAGAGATACCACATATCTGTCTCGCAGGAAACAGAGGCGCTCTACGGTGAACCACTGAAAAGACGTTATCCTTCCCCTGCCAAGGCTCGTCTAACAATAGTAGCACAGAACATTGCCAACCTATTCGCTAACCCTTCACAACCAACAATCTTCACAGCCTGTCTCTCACCCGCGATGCAGGTGCGGTTACGATCTGGTACGAGTAGTTGGCAGGGTGGGTGGGAAAAAGGTGTGTGGTGGGTGGGAAATTTCCGGGGGCGAATAGTAGGTACATAAAGAACACCCGCCTGCTCCCCCCTCAGGAGTAATCTATTTTTTCCTGTCACCAGCACAACACAACACCTTGCGAGCGTCTATCCTGCCCACCATTTCATTGTCAGCCAAAACCCGTACGGTACAGGATATCGAACATATAAGGAAAAGCTAGAATCCTCGCAGCGCGAATTTACTGCCTATCCTACAGCACAACCACTTACTATTCACATTCAGTATTTCCTTTGCATAAGTCTTTTCCTTGTTTCATTCACAACTGCCTGCAAGATGGTTCCCCGAAGGAGCATCATGGCACTATGCCTCTTGACAGCCCTCACCACTGTCGCGGCTCAAGACCCAACCATTACATCAACCTCTGTGGGCGTCCCGGCAAATACTCCCGCCCCCTCAGTAATCACTGTAACATCACCTGTTGTCGAATCGTCCCCCTCGCCAGTTCCCGATCCCGCTTCCGAAGGCACGGAATACTACCCATCGGCTCCGGGCCAATCCTACGACGACGACGATCCGAATGCTCTCATCGACGAGACAAAGGAGAGCAATGAGGGAGCGTCTGGGAAGTCGGATACTTTCGTGAACATTCCCCTCGGGGCTCAAATCGGCATTATCTCGGCGGTTGTGGTGGTGGGCGTAGCTGGGATGGTTCTCAGCGTCATGTGGTATCTCAGGAAGAGGAGACAGTGGGAGTTGAGTGGAAGGCGTTCGACCATTCCGAGGATCGGCGTCAATGCCAAGGGCGAGTTTACCATGGGTACTCAGGGCGATATCCCTCACAGGGCTCCCAGGCTCCGAGCTCCGAGCCCCGTCGACAGCTTCGACGACTCGGCTCTGGAGAAGGGGAATGTAAAGAGCGAGTTTGAGAGTGAGAGTACGAAGTCTCCAACGGGTTGGAAGAGGATTTTTTCGAGAAAGTAAAACTGTCATTGCTATTTTTCTTTCTTCTTTTTCTCACTTCCTGCTACTCATCCTTCGCTTCTCGGATAAATATTTTGGGAAATTTGTTTCTTCTTCTCTGTCACGGCTTCACGAAAATTTCCTTTCTACCTTCTCTTTTCACTTCATAGGGACAGTTGTTTGTAGGGCTGGTGTGGGGGGGTGTGGGGGGGGGGGCACGGGTTACAATTTCCTTTTTTTTTTTTTTTTGCTTCTTGGGGTACAGTACATATGGGTTCTACCATTTCTTTTTTTTTTTTTTTTTTTTTTTTCAGTCTGCCAGCAAGACAACCTGTTAATTAGTGTTTACATTCTCGTGGGAAGTTTTCTTCACAACTCCCACAAAATTACTTGGGAAAACGGGGAAGTCTTTTTAGCAAAACCCCGAATAAAGTAAAAACCATTTCTGTGTATATAAACAATTCCTCAAACGGTGAGCGTGAGAAAATCCCGGGGTAGACGTGCTTGGCGTTTCACCCGTCGCGTTGTGCAATTCTGCCTCTTTGCCCGCGCGCTTGGGCTTCTCACTTTTTGCACTTTGACAGCAACGACAACAGTCAGCATGAACGATTACTCGAGTAATGGAGGGATCTTCGCCCCACGAAGGGTGGCTATTCTTCCAACCAAAATTGAGAGAAGCCGATGCTTCGCCTTCTTGTATTGCTTTGAGGGTAGTGCTCTGCCTATACCGGTACTCGAACTACTTTTATAAATTGACCCGACCGGTGAATACAAAGTCGAGACCGACGACGACCACTTATTGGGTGGGGGGGGAGGGGATTTTGTTACTCTTAGAGCATAGTATAGTACTGTACTAGTAATGTTTTCTTCCTTGGCTCTCAGCATGGTGAAGCAACTAAGGTGTTGTGGAACAACGGTTTGTCCCGCCGGACTGCAGAACTAACCGGCACAGACCATAACCAAGGTGATAGGATAAGTCGGAATCTCCTTTTCCTGCCCAGCCCGACTCCTTGTCGACGGCATACCGAGGGGGTGGGGGGGGCTAGGGCTTGTGGATCGTGATACTGGAGTAACTGCCGGTCGGTGGACATGGGAAAGCTCCTACCCCCTTTTCACCCAACATCCCGTGTTCCAGATAACGGCGGATTGCGGAGCTCGTCCACGACTCGCTCGATTTCCACGGATTATGCAGGGAAGGAAGAAGGAATATTCCTGATCCAATATGATACCCTACTAATTTAGTTATGCATTACCGGTTCACCGTTAGTTACTCGAGTACCATGAATCCACCCCCCGCATCGCTCGCTTTACAGTATTCCACGGCAAAAACAAGCCCACATAAATGATCACTGTCCTGTAATTATTCTATGGCGTCCTCGCTTCACTGTTGTTCTCACTTCGCTGTGGGTTTTACCGTACCCCTATGCACGATTTCACGAACATACTACTTGCACTTGTCCAGCACAGTGCATGCATACACCGCAAAAGGCACAGAAGAGGAAGAAAAACACAAGTCTTCCTCTTCTCTCCTTTTCCTTTCTGTCCGTAGGTATGATACTCCTGCCTGTGCACGCTACCACAAGCCCGAACAAAAAACGCCAACATGACCAGCCATTGTCACAGAAATCCTGCAAGGTTCAACCAGGATCAAGTGCTGGTGACATGCCGTACCGCACCATGCGACCCAGCAAAACGGCCAAGATATCGCAATCACAAGATAAACGTCTCGAGACTTCTCCTTTACTGTAACTTCCGGTAATGAATCCTCGTCCTCAGGTATTATATCAAAAATGACATTCGGAAGTACCCCCCTGGAATTTGGTATCGTGTCATATTCTGGTGGGAAGGGATATCGTACCGAAAATTATGGATATAACCCTTTTTTTCGGTTGTTCCTTGGGGCGTGCGCGAACTTTTACCTACCCAGAGGGAAAGCGCTATCGGTATCGCTACCATAGAAGGTATACCATGTCATCGGTTAAAGAGAATTAGTCGGGTGGATTTTACCCGTGAAGCGATATGGCCTATCATGAGGGTCCGATTTCCAAGATCAGTTATTCCACGGAGAATACTTGTATGAAACCATTCGGTCTTCCGTATGGGAAACATCCCCCACCCGGGCCCGACTCGGATGAAACTGATTGGTACTGTGAAGACGGAGTGGTCAATGCTTGTACTCGAGTAAGGGGCTCCCGGGCTCGTTGGGGTAGGTCTTGGGTTCTCGTTTCTCAGTCGTGATACTCGGGTACGGCACACGGGTTGGTCCGTGAACATTCCCAATGAATGGCGAATTCTGTCTGATACGCAGCTACTCGAGTACCGTAAGCCTACTGATTGAGGAGAAGAAATTCTGCGAAACCATGCGATTTTTTTGCTTGCCGGAGGGGGTGCTCGAGTATCTACCGGTATGGCAGCTGCCGTAGGCCAATACGGTGGTGTTCACGTCTTTTTTTCTTCTTTCTTTCATTTTGGGCTTCCCATGCTGAATCAACTCCTCTGCCCACACTCCTCCTGCCGAAAAAACAAAAACAAAACAAATTTAAAACCAAACTACCGTACACCGTGATATCCCCACATACCCCCTTTTCGCGGATTAGCTCCCCCACACGAGTGTGATAATTGTTGAAAAGCCAGACCGTTGCTGGAGGTGATTCTAGTAGGTGTTCTAGCATCTTGTCCCCCCCGCATAAAAAAAAAGAAGAAATTATGTGATACTAGTACCGGCACTACTCGAGTATTGAGTGATCACACAAGACCATTCTGTCATACTTTCTACAGAGCCAAGTTATGGAAATATGGCCGGTAAATTTTAGTATTCTCCCCTAGCTTAGTCTTTCTTTCTTTCTTTCAGAACACCTTAACGGGAGACATTATTTATCCCAAGAGCCACACTTGGTCACTCGCAAATCCTCTTACATCAAAGGGCCAACTACCAACGCGGTAACCAAGTATCATAGCACAATCCCTACCAAGCGGGCACACGAGGAATATATGATCCACCGCCACCTCCAGCCACTCCACCCCACCTTCCGGCCATAGTCCCGGCATCCAAAATCACACTCCGCACCCGGAGGCCGCCGCCGCCTCGCAATCATCAAGCCCAGCGCAAAACCTCTCGATAGGGGGCCGAACTAGGTTACCGGCCTCCCTTCCTGCCTTCTCTAGGGGCTCACTCCGAAATATACCATACATTGAGAATGGGCACCCCTACAAAGTCTCGAGGAGAAGGTTTGAAGGAGGAAAGGGGGGTATACTTGCACTAGGGCTGGGGAGAGTAATTAATGATGGGTCTAGGGGAATAAATGGGGGAGCCCGGGGCTCAGGTTGGTTCACTAGAACGGGTGAATCATAAGAATCAGTACAACGCGCGAGTGATTATACATGACACCCGTGAGAAAAAACTTTAGCCTGGTTCAGCATCATCTACCAGCCACTAGATGTCTGAGCCTGTAGTCGTACAAGCTAAACTGGCTCGTCCCGTGCTAGTATCGCGAGAAAGAAAAAGAAAAAAAAAACACATTTCTCTTCTCCCTTCCTAGGCAAGCATAATTCTCGAGAACGCCCTAACCTACTTCATCAGGGTATCAAGTTCTAATGATTAGCATCCACATAATATTATGATAACAGATAAAGAAGGCGGCGTCACACACCCTGCAAAATTTCCCGCAGACAGGATGGAGGAAGTAGTACTGGGCAAACCCCCATCTTCCCGAGACTTTCCCAAGCATGACGGACTTCTCAGACTACTGAGGATGTATACTAGAACACGAACCCACATAAACAAAACTTTCTTCTCCGGGGGGTACTTTACCTTATAGAGACTATGATACTTCTCGCGGCCGGCTTGGGAGGTGCATACCGTCCGGTCATGGCTTATGGTGATGCCCTACCTCCTCACCAAATTTGAGTACGCAACTTTTTTCCCGAATATATTCAGAGGTCAGGTATATAGTTCCGGCACGCAGACACGCCCAACGGGTTATATGATGCAAATTTACAGTACCTAACATGTCCCGCAAGAAATCGAACCAACCAAAACGACAAGAAGATTACTTCACCGAACGGTGCGTTCCGTGCCTAGCCCTCGCGGATCCGTGCACTCTGGACTCGGGGGTATGACATACGGTAATCGGGTAAACCACAGGACATCACTCGAACCCAGGTTTCAAGATGATAGCAGCCTGCTGGAGAGGGGATATAGGTAAATCGGGGAAAATGTATCTTAGGCTGCTTATGGGAAAGGAGTTCGGAGGGTTTGTGCACCGGCGGTATAGGAGATCGGGGATTGTCAGGTACGAGGGTACCGACAAGTGTGGCAGACACTCTCTATTATTGCTCGAGGTAGGAGATCCTCACAATGAGTATAAAGAGCAATGATACACTCGAGACAAATTTATAAATACGGGTCGCTGTCACTGCTAACAATTCACACGGAACATTCGTTAGTAAAAGACGGTTATGTTACAAGACCAATGGTGATAGTGTAGTTTGATGGCAAATGAATACCTTCGGCGACCGGTTCCGTCGTGTCTGTCCTAGAGCATCTGCATAGCATTCAGTAATTACAATAGCTCTCTCTCATATGGATAGATCGGAGGAGGGGAGAGAAAAAAAGCTCCGCCGATCGCGGACCTCAACCCCGTTCCTTTAGGCTGAGGTCTAGAGTCGGATTCAACCACCTGCCTCCCATTTACCATAGGGCGTCAGGAGTGGACCATTCTCCTGCCCTACATGATGGAACGTCCGATAAATACTCATTTCTGAGCAGGGATCGAACTCCTGGGCTCCTGCTAAGTGCACAGGAGTTAAATGGTTCTTTAACACTAATATCAACCACTGCGCCAGCTAGGAATTTCATAGCATACTACCTTTGAAACAAATACTTATCCTACCAGTAGGCGGATTTATCTTTTTTTCTCAAACAAATTTAAACCAAACTACAGCCTGATACCCCCCCCCATACACCATTTTATTCGCGGATTAGCTCCCCCACACGAGTGTGACACTTGTTGAAAGCCTAGACCATTGCTGGCGGAAATTCTAGTGAATATTCCAGCATCTTATCCCCGCCCGCCCCCTCAAAAAAGAAATTATACCAGTACCGGCACTACTCGAGTATTGAGTGGTCACATAAGGTCATTCTGTCATACTTTCTATAGAACCAAGTTACGGAAATATGGTTGGTAAATTTTAGTATTCTCCCCTAGATTAGTCTTTTTCTTTCTTTTTCGAACACCTGAGAAGGACATTATTTGTCCCAAGAGCCACACTTGGTCACTCGTAAATCCTCTTATATCAAAGAGCCAACTACTAACGCGGTAACCAAGCATCATAGCACAATCCCTACAGAACGGGCACACAGTGAATATATGATAAGTGAAGTATAGTATTGATGGCTGAGTGCTCCCTGAATCAGGTGATTGGTGTGGTGGGGCGAGAAGTGTGGGGGGGTACAAGCCTAGTGGGGAACCTCTCGATAGGGGGTTGAACTAGGTTACCGGCCTCCCTTCCTGCCTTCTGTAGGGGCTCACTCCGGAATATATATATCGAGAACGGGCACTCCTACAAAGTCTCGAGCAGGAATGAGCAGGGGGGGGGGGTTGAAGGAGGAAAGAGGGATATACTTGTACTAGGACTAGGCAGAATAATTAATGGCGGGACCTAGGGGAATGAATAGGAAAGCCCGGAGCTTAGGTTAGTTCGCTAGAGTGGATGAACCATAAGAATCAGGAAAAGATGCGAGTGATTGTACATGATACCCGTAAAAAAAACTTGAGCCTGGTTCAGCATCACCTACCAGCCACTAGATGTCCTAGCCTGTAGTAGCACAAGCCGAGCTGGCTCGTCCTGTACTAGTATACCCCTCCCAAAAAAAAAACCTTTCCTTTTCTCTTCCTAGGCAAGCACAAGTCTTGAGAACGCCCCCCCCCCGGACCTAACCCACCTCCTCGGGTATCAAGTTCTAAGGGTTAACATCCACATATCTATCTATCTATGGGAAATAAAATCCAGTGGCCTCCGAAATGGCAAAATAAAAAGAACAGAAAACCCCAAACCCTGACCAACTGAAAATACATGAATAAAAGGTACTACTATAGGTGAGTTTGGGAACCAGTCAGAGGAGTTGAATAAAAATTTGTTTTTGATACTATAGATAAAAAATTAGGATACAGGTGTTATCAGGAGGTAGAGGAAAAGATGGAAGCAAGACATGTGAGTCTAGCCAACCAGAACTTATGCAGTGCAGAACTTCCTACCTAGCAGATAGCTTAATATCATAGCTATCCAAGAGCTTATAGGTGAGAGTTGTACTTTATTTTCTTCAGAGATAGATTGTACAATCTATCTATATAATATCCAGTAGCTTCTAAAATCACGATATAAAACATCGCTGGAAGGTACCGAACACTGATTAATAAAAAATGTATTAAATGCAGATTAAAAATATGCATAAAGTTAATAAATACAAGACCCTGTTGAAAATATGGGAATAGATGGGGGAGCCTGGGGCTTAGATTGGTTCACTACCGGTAGAGCGGGTGCATCATAAGAATCAGTACAACGCGCGAGTGATTATACATGACACCCGTAAGAAAAAACTTGAGCCTGGTTCCGCATCATCTACCAGCTACGAGATGTCCAAGCCTGTAGTCATACAAGCTAAACTGGCTCGTCCTGTACTAGTATCGCGAAAACGCATTTCTCTTTTCCCTTCCCAGGCAAGCACAAGTCTTGAGAACGCCCGTATCAAGTTCTAATGATTAACATCCACATAATAACAGAAAAAGAAGACGGCGTCATACATCCAGCAAAGTTTCCCGCAGACAGGATGGAGGAAACCATACCGGACCAACCCCCATGTTCCCGTGGCGGCTCTAAGGATGACCGACTTCTCAGACCACTGAGGATGTACACCAGAACACGAACCCGCATAAACAAAATCTTCTCTGAGGGGACTTTACCCCGTAGAGACAACTTCCCGCAGCCGGTTTGGGAGGTAAGATGCCCCTTTATTCGCGGATTAACTCCCCCACACGAGTGTGATACTGCCATACCTTCTGCTAAACCAAGTTAGGGGAATATGACCGGTGGATTTTAGTATTCTCCCCTAGCTGAGTCTTTTTTTTTTGAACACCTTAGAAGGACATTATTTGTCCCAAGAGCCACACTTGGTCACTCGCAAATCCTCTGACTTGGTTACCGCGTTAGAACTTGGCTCTTGGATGTATCATAGCACAATCCCTACCGAACGGGCATACGAGGAATATAATATGAGCATGTTTTTATTAGAACCTACACATCGGTATGCAACACCAAATAATATTTTTGCCTAGAAAAGTGAGTTAAAGTATACTCAAAAAACATTTTTCAGCTCAAAATAAAGGTTATTGCATTTCAAATGACAAAAATGACAAAAGGTCCAAAATATGTTTTTTTACACTAAAATTATCTCCTGCTTCTGCTGCACCTGTAGGATTAAACACTACCTCATTGTAATTTCAACTAAAGGCTGTATTAATGGTTAGGGTTGATGGATATTTCTTGAGATTATCAGTTGCAGATATAACTTCATAAAACCTGTTCAGCAAACCCAACCCTGTATCACAGCAGCTATGAGTATATTGAAACAATAAATTGTTATGAGGGGTAGCAGCACATTATGTACATGGTAGAATAATATTGTTTTATCATAATGGACTGTATGATAGCAAGAAAATGCAATACCGGTATTCATCAAGTCTTATACAAATTTAAAGTCTATTTTATGAATACTCTTTTATCATATCCTTCCGACAACTTAGTACAAGGAATACAAGGCCATGAAGATCAGGAAGAGGTTAGATATATCACAAAATTTCAATAAGAAACAGGATGAAAATGCTAGTAGACAAGGAAGGAGCAGTTTGACCTTATCATGGAAGCGTGGTTGACCACCAGGCTCAAAAAATAAAAGGAGTAAAAAGACTTGTATGATACTGGAGAATAAATACTCTTCTATTAACCCATAGAATCAATTATCAACATATTCTCTAGTTTTCTATGTGCTGAAAATAATTTTAAATAATAATGTTTTTTTTTGCCGTGTAGTAATTGATTAAAGTTAAGAGAGATTGAAAACCTGATTTACTCAAGCCTCTTTTTTTTTGGTTGTCGCACTTCAAATATGTTTTCTCAACTTGGCAAAAAAAACCCATGTGTAGGTTCTAATAAAAAGGGGCTCATATTATCATGATAAATAGCCGCCACCTCCAGACACCCCACCCCGCGGCCCAGACACTGCCCCGATATCCAAAACCATACTCCCCGCGCCCAAAGGACGTCGCCGCCTCGCAATAGTGAGGTCCAGTGCGAAACGTCCCGAAAGAGTGTTGAACCAGATCACTAGCCTTCTTTCTTGCTCTCTGCAGCAGCTCACGTAGAAATATACATGATTGAGAACTGTTACTCCCACAAGGTCTCCAACAGGAATAAATAGGAGGGGGGTTTGAAGGAGGAAAGAGGGATATACCAGGAATGGACAAGAATAATTACTGGCGGGACGCAGGGGGATGGGAAAGCCTAGAACTCAGCTTGCTGCACCAGACTGATCATAAGAATTAGTACAATATGCGAGTGATTATACATGACACCCGTAAAAAAACTTGAGCCCGATTCAGCATCATCTACCAGCCTGAGATGTCCTAGTCGTACAAGCTGAACTGGCCCATCCTGTGCCAGTATCGCGAAAAAAACAAAAAAACATTTCCCTTCTCCCTTCCTCCCGGACAAGCACAAGTCTTGGGAACTCCCCCCCCGGGACCCACCTCCTGGGGTATCAAGTCCCAATAATTATCATCTACATAACAGAAAAAGCGGACGGTGTCATAGTGTTATACGCCCTGCGGGGTTTCCCGCGGATAGGATGAAGGAAATCATACAGGGCTGACGCCCGTCTTCCCGTGACTACTCCAGACATGACCAACGTCTTAGACTACTAAGGATGCATACCAGAACACGAACCCAAATAAACAAAACTTTCTTCACTGGGGGGACTTTACCCCATAGAGACAACTTCCCACGGCAGGTTTGGGAGGTACATACTGTCCAGTCATGACTTCCTTATGATGCCCTACCTCCTCACCGGATTTGAGCCCGCAACTTTTTTTCCGAATATATTCAGAAGTCAGGTATCGTGGTTCCGGGACGCAGGACCCCCGACGGGTTAAATGATACAAACTTACAGTACGTAGCATGCTCCGCAAGCGAGAAGACCCAACCCAAACGGCAAGAAACCACTTCACCGAATGGTGCGTTCCATGCCTAGCCCTCGCGGATCCGTGCACTCTGGACTCGAGGGTATAATATATCATACGGTAATCATCTAAATCACAAGACGTCACTCGAGCCCAGTTTTCAATATGTGAAGTAAATAGAGAATATAGTAGGAGTTTCCACAAAGAATTTTGAGTATAATAGAGTGAGAGTGAATAAAAATTGACTTGACTTCTTAATCTCCATCTCCACCCATCACGAAAATGGATGATAACTATACACTACACAAAAGTCAACCTCGCAAATATCCATCACATCCGGGAGCTCCACACCCTCCAATCTGTAACACTTCAAACCACTCCCAAACCACTTCTCTCATCTCCTCGCATAGGTCCAGACTGCTCCTCGATATCTCTCCTTGCAGGCGTCTAGGCAGCTCCTTGTTTGAGGTTATCAGGAAGCTCCTGACAGCTACTGCCACACTACAACAATATGATATCAGCCTTCTGGGGAAAAAATATAAGTAAAGCAGGGGAAAATATATATTAGGGTGCTCATGAGAGGGGAGTTCTGAGCGTTTGTGCGCCAAGGGTATAGGCGACAAGAGATTTTCAGGTACACGGGTACCGATAAGTATGGCAGGCACTTTTTCTATTCTTGCACGAGGTATAATAGGAGAACCTTATAAAGAGTATAAAGAGCAATGATACACTCGGGACATGAATTTATAAATACGGGTCACTATCACTACTAATAATTCAAACGGAACATTCGTTAGTAAAAGGCGGTTAGGTTACATACAGTGGGGTTAATGGTGACAGTGTGGTTTGATGGCAAATGATCACCCTCGGAGGCCGATTCCGTAGTGTCTGTACTGGAGAGTTTGTGTAGCATTCAGGAATTATAACTTCTCTCTCATATGGATGGATCGGAGGAGGGGGGAGAAAAAAAGCTCCGCCGATTGCGGACCTCTACCCCGTTCCTTTAGGCTGAGGTCTAGAGTCGGACTCAACCACCTGCCTCCCATTTACCATAGGGCGTCAGGAGTGGACCATTCTCCTGCCCTACATGATGGAACGTCCGATAAATACTCATTTCTGAGCAGGGATCGAACTCCTGGGCTCCTGCTAAGTGCACAGGAGTTAAATGGTTCTTTAACACTAATATCAACCACTGCGCCAGCTAGGAATTTCATAGCATACTACCATTGGAACAAATACTTATCCTGCTAGTGGGTGGATTTATCTTTTTCTCTCACCAGTGGTCAATGAAACTATTTCGTATCACCAAATATTTAATTAATTATGAAAGGAAAAGGAAAAAAAGTAAGCTACTATTGATAAAGCGGCAGTGTACAAGTAGCAAATCCCTGGAAATTTAAACTCCTAGAGCCCCGCCCATGAATATGCAAGTGGTGGACCTAATATCATCACGATGTCATATCCAGTCGTATGCAGATTACGGATGGGCGGTCGTCATGTAACATTCCTAGAGATACTTATAACTTATTGTAGTGAATGGTTAGGGGCGGTCAGCTGTCAGGAGAATGTTATCGCAAAATCGCAAACATGTCAAATTTTTATGCGATCCTAAGAACTGTGCAGAATCTTTTTAAATATCATATTCTTGTAGCTCCAACTTTATAAATTCGTCCCATGCTCACAATTTGCAAAGCAAATCATTTAAAACCTCAGCCACTCGTCAGAAGTGTTGGTGATCAGAGACCTGATTGATTGCGGTTGCGCCATAGGGCCGTGCAACGGGCAGCGGAGGGGCATTGTCAACGAACAATCAACGATCAACATGAGGACGATAGAGTAAAAGGAGTATAAATTAAATAATAAAGATAGTAAGCAAAGGAAATAGCGCCAGCCAATGCTTTGTATAGCCTCCTCTTAGCTTTGCTTCTGAAATCGCAGCTACCTATCAGGTATTGATTTCCACAACTTCTCAAAACAAAAACTCCACTAGAACAGTCTTCCAAAAAATGGTAATACGTGTGCAGACCTCTCGGCAGTTTACCTTTCTACTGTGGAATTTTCAATCTTTGAATACTGCTGATAACGTTTCTTTTTAGGTTCGTTCCCACATGGTTAATGAGATTTCAAACAGGAGAATAAGGGAAGTGTTCCTTAACTTCAACACAACTCCTCTCCAGCCAAGCAGTAATAGTATAAGCCTTTTGGATAGGAGTGTCATCTGGGTAAAAAAGGAACCCCTTCATATCAAAAGATATCATTTAATGAAGTACAGGAAAAAGATTCCTTCTCCAGACCCTGCTATGATTATCCAGTAATTGGGACTCGCATGCCTATATCAGGCAGCTTTTAACTATTTCCCAGGATTGTCGTATTATTTGAGAAATGAGAGAAACATTCTAGATGCAGTAGAAAAAGGCAGTTCTCATGTTTTGTTTCAACTCGAATGTTGGTCATTTCTCCTTAGGATGTTTTAAGAGTTCACTTTCTGCTATATACTTCGCATTTTTGGATCAGTTAATACTTATCGAAGGAACTTGAAGAAAGCAAACTAATGGAATATATCATAGTTGTAAACTCATGGATTTCACCGAATAGGACGCGATCCAGCCCCCCCCTTCCCTTTTGGACAGTTTGGGTTGACAAAACATCGTGTCTGTTGCTTGAACAAGCCTACAAAGCTTCCAGGTCTGAACTCCGTTTATCCTTTTCCTACTTTAGCTGCCTGCTATTTAGATATATGGGGCGAGAGCATTCAATGTAAGTATAATAGTCTGATGTAGTGTGATATGTCTCTGGTGTAACGGGGAGCCTAGCTTGAAAAGCGCTACCGGTTCGGGCATATCTCATATATCACTTCACTTAACTGCTGCAAGAGTTGGAGCAAAAAAAATTCAAAATTTTATATCCAAAGTTTCTAAACGCCAAGGAGTTTATTGAACCTTTTCCCTGTAAATTTTTCTAAAGGGGAATTGAGTGAGTAGTAATATCCCGAAATACCGACAAATTCAGTGGGTTCTACCCCATGTTCAGTGAATTTCCCAAGCCCATTGCCTCTACGCAACCCGCAAAAAAACATGGAGAGAAAAAAGAAATATATATCATTCCCATCCAGCAGAGAAGAGATAGGAACTAGTTAAAAAGAGACAAACACAGAACCCCATCGTCATCTGAACTCGTTCATAAAGCCCTCGTGGAACTTCTCGAGTCTGGCTACCCAGTCAACCCCCGGAGCGAGGAAGGTGGTTCTAAAATGCCACTCGCCCTCACGTTGGCCAAACCCACTGCCAGGGGTAACACAGATACCAGTTGCTTCGAGGAGTCTCATACAGTAGTACTCATCGGGGCGGCGACCTTCCTCCTGAGCCTTCTCCACTGCTGCGGTGGGGATGGTGATTGTTGGGAATAGGTACATTGCACCCAGAGGGTCTTGGCACTCAACACCCTCCATCCTAACGAAGGCTTCGTGTAGAGCACGAGATCGGAGCACGAGGCTCTGGAAAATAGAGCTGTACTCTTGCTGGTAGAGCTGGTAGGATGGTGATCCCGGAGCTGGTGGGTTTACCATCATTTCTACAAGACACTGCCCGATAACGGGAGGGCAGATGCCAATAGAGATCAGTTTGTAGATTTGGGCTTGTACTTCTTGATCAAAACCGACGAGCTCGAAGTAAGCACCGCGATGGCCACATTCCCCCACCATTCCTTTGGAAACAGATTGAAATGAGACAAGCTCCACCTCGTCATAAACGCCTGGCGATGCCTTCTGCATGTTACGCAGAACCTTCTTGAAGGAATGAAATTCGCCTGAGTAGACATTGGTTTGGTAGACTTCGTCGGCGATGATAACAAGGTGTTCTTCCGCAGCCAGGGCAATGACTTCTTCGATCCCAGACTCTGCAAGTGTAGCACCGGTTGGATTTCCCGGGTTGATTACAACGAGGCATTTAAGATCAATAGCAGCTGCCTTGGCCTTTGAAATCTCGGAGCGAATCTGTTTGGCATCGGTGGACCATGCAGTAGCTTCGTCCAAAAAATAAGGGACCGGAGTGGCGTTGAGGAGAGCAAGAGTAGCGGTGTAAAGCGGATATTGGGGGATTGGAATCAACACCCCGGTGGCGGGATGCGAGCAGATGGTGTTTAAAAGGGTGTTGACCCCAGAGGAGGCTCCGGCTGTCAAGAAGATATCGCGAGGGTCCGCGGGGTGTCCGTCACGAGCTATTAAAGCCTCAAATTAGCTCTCAATACCCCCTAGCCTCGCATGGGAGGGCATGCGAACCTTCAATAAACTTTGCAACGCTCCGCCTAATTCCCAAACATCCTTGACTCTGAGAATAAGCGCCAACGCTTCCCACCTCCTTCAGGAGAACCCTCGCTCTCTCTCGAACATCCTCAGGGAATAATCCTTCCTTCTCCAACAGGGCCGGGTACTCTAGTATACTCAGAACCTGACGGAAAAAGGTAATGGGTTTTTGGCCCAGCTGCTGCGGGTTTCCAATGTTTGCTGAAATGACAGAATCGAAAGGTAGTTTGGCGTCGCCCTGTTTCAGACCCTCAGTATCTGTTAGCGATGTCGAATGGCTACGGGCGGGATGGAGGATTTACGGCAGCAAGTTGTTGGCGGCACACTTCGGAACGTTGGGCAAGCTCGCCACGGACGGCATACTGAGCTTTGAGGATGTGAGGGTTGATGTTCTTGATGTTTAAAGCTTTGCGAGGAGATGAAGTAGACATATTTAAGACTGCTTGCGGAGGCGACGTTAGGTGGGTTAGTTTAGAGCTGTATTGGAATAGAGAATGTGAGGGAGAAGGAGGAGTTGAAAGAGCCAGTCAGGAGGAGCAGTACTCGTAGCAGGCAAGAAGTATCCGGAAACAGGGTCGTGAATTTTACGGGGGCTCAGACCCGCAGAGATAATACCATATATTTTGTGGATCCCTGTTTGCGTGTGCTTCTTGTCTGCTACGAGCAAGATAGCGAGAGATAGCCGTGAGAGAGTGATCACAGCACCCAATCAGATGATGAAGATTCGGAAAAGAAAAGAAGAAAAAAACTTACCTTGACTTCTAGGCTTCAACCTCAATCCTGCTCGGATAACCGAAAACGAAGGGGAACTCTCGTCCTTGTTATATAAAGAGCCCCCTCTTCCCACCGCGGGGTCTGGTAGGTAATTGTTTGGGGTCAGGAACGTAAACGAAAAGGAGAAAAATGTGTGGGGTTGAACAGGGTACGATAGCAACGTGGGGGATAACAGCGGTTGCGTTACCACCACCGTGCCGCTAGGCTAAGCCGAGGGAGATTTTTTCCGGGTCTTTTCTCGGAAGTGAACTAAACAATCATCATCAATCCAGTCTGTTAGGGCGTCGCGAGATTTTTGAGTGGTGAGAATTGGCAAAACCGATCCAGTCTAATTGGTCGGGATTTTTTTTGGTGCCTGTTTTTTGTGCGGGTACTCGCAGTTTTAGAGCCTCCTGACGCTGGAACAGACCGCAGGTGTCATAAGGCAAGATGGCTATTATCGCCGGATCCCGATGCATGAGGGGAAGGGGAGGGATGAAGAAAAAAGGAGGCTGCTCCAATAAGTTACCGGCATTACCGGTAGTAGTGCCGGACACCAAAAACTGACCCTCTTCACTTTTTTCCTTCTTAGTAATGCACACAAAAAGAGCAGCGACTCGGCACAATTTCGAGAGTTCCCCTCGTACCCTCATACCTACCCCTCCCAACTATTCCTCACTTTATCGGGGAGCGGAGTTTGTGGAATTAAAGAGGAGTCAATTTCGAGCGGCTATGCAGGGTTTTTCTCCAAAAACTTCCTTGTAAAAACAGTTGGGGTCCGACTGTCGCGGGATTTGTTCGTGGGTGAGTTCGATTTCATATGCCCGGCACCGCATGCGGTCTAAAGAAAGTTCCGGCCGTTGGCTCATCCCATCTCTGGCCCTGTATTGGCAATTCATCGTCATCCCACAGATCGCCTCTGCTCTAGCACGGTCTTCGACGGGGCACGGCGAAAATCGGCGGGTGAGGGACAGGGGCAATTCGAGGGCAGAAGAGTGAATTCATCACCCGTTGAACCCTGTCTTATCGTTTAGCTCTCGTAAAAATAATTATGATACCGCGAGAACGCTTAGAACTCGCTATTAGACAATCACCCCGTCAGCCAACGATAGGTTTGGTCTGACAGGCTACCGGTAACAGAAGTGCGAATACCAGTTGGGGATCCAACGCATATACGGACGCCTCGGGCTCTGCCGTGTCGGGAAAGCGCTAATCTCTCTCGGGAGCTTTCGCCTCCGAACCAGGAGATTACAAGTAGAAGCCTGCCGGAAAGGGCGAATTACAAGGTTTCTTCCGGTGGTTAACATGGCCATTCTTTCTTAATCCTTACAATTGTCAATTGTCGCCTAGAAGTGCCTATGATGGAAGCAAAGGATTGAACAAATAATAAGGGTAAAATCTGTGGCTATCCGAGCGCCAAGACAAAATACTGTACTCGAGTATGCTTCGCCATGCCCCTGGGTTCCTCTGGCCTGCCGCAGGTACGATATCATACTCCCTAGAGTCAAATGTAGTCGTTATAATAAGTTAAAAATTTGATCACGTCTACGCTATGACACCTGACACGTATGGAGAACTCTCTCTATTATGGAAAAAAGTGTCACTACAGTAGGTGTATTTTCCGTCATCAACTTGGACACCACTGCACCAGATGATAGCAATAGACAAGAACTGAAAACATCCGATACGAGGTGACATTGGGTCGGCAGGTTATGACACCATGAAAGCGGAGGGTGAGTAGTGGCCCGTGGGACATTTTGCCCTCAGTACGATAGCACTAGACGGTTAGTCATTCTAAATTCATGCTGACTGCGAGTGAGAATGGGTGATGACATTATAAACCGATTGTCATACTTCTTGGAGAAACATGCGCAGCTTGCTTCAATTTGATTTTTTAAGCTTGCAACACCATGCGCGGGAATGGGTTGTCATTGCTTTAGCGCGGGAGGTTTGGGAAGGGCTACTTGTTATGGTCACAAACCTACGAGTGGGTAGACAAGATGTTGAGGCGTATAGAAAAGCTACGGCAGGCGCATGGTGGGCTAACTAAGTGCTGAAGGCAAGGAGGCATGTAGATAAGCTTCATTTCAATTTTGGTATATAGCTATCCAATAGTTGTGGTGGGGGACTCAAAAGGCGCATATGAGGTTGAGACTACGGCACCATTGTTGTGAACTCCACTCTTCCACCCGACTGCCTACAGTAATAACCCGGAGACCTGGGGACGAATCAAGGGGAAGCAATCAGAAAAGGAACATCTGAAGAACAAGAAGTGGATACGTGGTTACTCCAATGTCAACATTTCTTTGAGCGGAACCCAGCGTAGTGGGGGAAACAAGTGGATCGCCACCTCTCAAAACCTTCAAAATTTGGAGAAACGGGTTCTTGAGTAACCGAAACACTGCAAATAAATCTGTAATCTCAGACCTTTGATAAATTCGCTGGGTTTGTTATCCCAGGTTCACCAGCCTTTGGGGTGTCCGGGCTATTAATCTCACCGCCAGTACGTACGGTCCATAATACTATGTATCGATAACACCAACCTTAGCACCCTTTCTTCCCCGGAACCTGCTGCGCCCTCGCATCCAAATCATCTAGGAGGAGAACAAAGAGGATCTCCCTCAATTGGCGTAGGACATGTCCTCATGAAATCTCTTGCTCCATGGCCCATAGCCACACAAATATTTGACTACGTCAACAGCACATTAGGTGAAATTAATGAGTCCAACGTTTGAAATGCCAATGGCAATCCAGATCACATAGAAGACGCCTAAAGTAGAGAGCTTAGGGAAAGAAGGTGTTAGGGTGTCAGCTTGGAAAGCCAGGAGTTCACAATTATTCACTGCAGGAAGGGACAAGCCAATATCTGATGAGAGCATTCGAGGGGCCGGGAAGTTTGAGCAAGCAGCTCTGCTGACGGAATAATTGTATGAGCTGGTGCGAATATAGTGGGGGACAAAAAATGCCCAACTCCTGCTCTTGGGAGCCGCGGAAACACTATATGGGTGAGAACCTGTGATGGAATAGCGAGATTTCGGGTTATTTCATATGATACCTCTGGAAGAATCGCTCTGGGGGGGGGGCACTGCGACTGCGATCTAAGAAGTGACGCAGACGATTCTCGTGGGTGAAATTCAAGGGTTCAGCACCACTCCCTCTAGCCTTGCCCTTCCTTCATTCGCCGGATTCTCCGGAATTACCTCTCCCCTAAAATGAGCAAACTCATTATCTTGCCAGCCCAAGAAGCCGCTTCCCTCGAATCCGAACATCTTGCTTCTACACACGCCACTGTGAATAAGAGTATTATGGGAAAGCCGGTTATTGGAGCCATTATCGGCTGCTTGTGCTGGAATCTCTATTCACAACATGTTTTCTTCCGCATAACGTAGATATCCCAGTAAACGAGGGTTCTATCCCTTCAGGCTTTGTGACGATATATTGGTTTTCTTAAGCCATTGACGAACAGGTGGGGATTCCTTAGCTTACCTCAGTGGGGAATCCGACGGGCTCTCTTTTTCCCGTTTCATATTTAACAGTATGATACCTTGGGTTTGTCAGCAACTCGTGTATAGGCATACCAGGCTTCGCTAAATAAAATACAGGTCTTGTGTCCGTTCTGTGCCTCACGCGGGCAAGTGGATTCCAGACACCTGTTAACATTTTAACATGCCCTAGAGGCATGTTAAAAGCTCGTTTAATTGGCCCTGAGCTTCCCCATGACGTATTGGTACCCACGACGTGCCTTTCTCAAATTCGCCCTTTAATTATATCATAAAATATTTGATGTGTACAGTCTGTAGCAGCGGGTTGATAGTGAGAGACTGTAAACACCAGATCCTGAACTTACGCAAGTAGCATGCGGAGTAACTTAAACAAATAATAATAATAATACTTGCACCCACTGCACTCGAGCGCTCGAGCGTAGCGGCAATCCCGCTGTCGATCGAATTTAGCCACCCCACAATTTGCCCGCGAAAACCTCTTGGTTCTTAGGTGTGCGGGGTTGTTGTGATTCATCCCGATCTTTCTTTTTTTGGTGTTTGCTAGCTTGAAAACCGCTAGGAGTTCGGGGGTTTGACTACCCCCAAGGTTGGCATCTCCAGATGTTTCTATCAACTTGCCCCCTTCCGTACAAGGTCGACCCCAGCGCCAAGTCTTAAGGAGTTGGGGGGAGCAGCCATACCCTCGAACACTGGTTGGGGTTTTCAAGGAAACACAGCCGTACTCGAGTAAAATAAGAAAAAAAGACCCTTGAATATCATATTTACGATTCAAGAACGACGACTGTATGACGCTGAGAATCCTAATACTGGTGACACCGGGGTGGATGCTTACGTTTGCTACGTGGTGTTCAGCCAAGCCGGGTTACCTTGAAAGTTGTGAAGAACCCTGGCCCTTTGGAATGTTAGTGAATCACGCAATGCGGAAGTGGGCCGCACTATGTAACTAACCTCAACCTAGTTCCCCACCGGCTGGGACTCTCTCTCTTGGCCGGGAAAAGGGGCTCTACGGTAGAACCGGTACTCGAGTAGTCACTCGCCTTACCGCAGTAAGTTACTGAATGGAGAGGACTCGGCTCAAGCATGGAGAAATTAGGATGGACTCATGTTGAGTCCCCGCGGGTGGTAATGTAGTACCATCAAGTGAGCCTTGGGCCGAGCTAGAAGGCGAAAATTATTATCGTATTACAATAAAGTTATAGTGGTTTGGGAGGTAATGTTCTACAGGAGAGGGATTCCTTACCGAGCTCCAGAGTTGTTTAGCCCGACCAACCGAGCAAAGTGAGGCCCACAACCCTCCAGCATCAGGCATGATCCCAATAACAGAAAATCCGTCATGAGTACGGGGTTCCGGGATTGGCTCGTGATCCCCATCACCTGTTAATGCTGTAGAGTCCAAAGAAAGTGAGGAAGCATCGTTGTGGGTGGAGCGTTCAATCCTCTTCCGACTTTCTCTGCAGATGACCCCCCATTTCGGGTAGTTCCCGCAAGGCATTTACTGAGTGTTTCTCGAGCGATGGATAAGCCATGCAGCTCCTGTACCTGGATATCTTGGAATTCCCTATTGGATTGTCGGTGGTCCCCCTGCTGGCCAAGGGAGGGTTCAGTTTGGCGAGTTTGCATGATTTGCCGATGCTGGTTGGAATCTGGGGATTGCAGAACTGACGGTGGTGGATTCCAAGAGATTTTATCGAACCAGAATTGGAGCGTAGTTTCGGCAGGAGTCCTCGACCTTACAATGGCTTAAAAAGGGTCGTCCGACGTTACTTGTGGGGACCGGGAGATCCACCGTACTGTACTCGAAGCCTGGGTTACTGGGTTCCCTGATTGAAATTTTCCGGGGTGTCGTACTCGAGCACTTGGATTTTTCCAATCTCGTATAAGTACCTCAAGATTATGATATCAGCGGAAGTCAGCCTGCCAGCCCACGGTAGGCTTAGTTTGACAGGTCAACAGAATTGCGAATATTACTCGTACCTGTATACTACTCGAGTAGTTAACACGATCCAACACATTCAGTGGGCTGATCTTATACTGTATCATGAAAACACTAACCCTTCCCAAGAGCCTTTTGTCTCCGAGCCTGGAGAATACAGGGCTGACGGAGGTAGAGTATGATCACTTTTAATTAACGCATGATACCTGTGCCGGTAATTGCGTGACCAGTTGAGAACGGACATACCAGAACACAATACCAACTAAGAGATACTGTTTGAAACGCCCTGCCCCGTACCCACATGCGGTCTCCGCTTTTGAGAACCTTGGATGGGGCAGCGGTTACTTTTGGTTCACCTTTGGGCTCACGGGAATTTTCCCAAGTTCCCGAATACGGCTGACTAAAAATTTACCAGTCCATCTACTCCAGTAAGGGTATCCAAAGCTACCGTACCGCACTCGAGTAGCGATCATAAATTTTCACCAAAAAAGACGTCGAAAAACATCGCATTGGTGGAGATGGCAGATCACGAAGAGCAAGCCCGCCCTGTGACATTGGGTTAAATGTTCACGTTTTCAAGGGGAGCCGCCCTACCTCGTATTTTGGACCTTGTGTTTAGTGTTACCACTGCCCGGGCCACTACTGTACAACTATCTCCGCATAACTTCCCCTAACACTATCACGCTCACCCACCCAACCCCACCAGACAAACAATTTCGTTATGATACTCACCCTCCTGATAAAACTCTAAGTACCGGCAGGCCTGAATGCTTCGGTTGGCACAATTTGCTTGAGTGCGAATGAGTCATCTGGTAAAGCATTTGGTGGGTTGCAAATTTTGTGGGAGAGCAAGTGACACGATGAAGAGAAAATGAAAAGAAAAGAAAGAAAAAACCGAAGGTGGGAGGAAGCTGCCGTCGTGGACTACAGGAGTTGAGACCATTATTGCGTTCAGGTGATGAGTTCTGTTAGTCGGTTTATTTTTTTGCGGAGCATAGGAACACGGCGAAGGCACCCATCACGACGCCATGGCTAATAATTCTGAACACCTTTACGAAGGTACAGCCCCTAAGTTTTGAATATTCTGCTAGCAGGGGTGTTATGCGGGCAGGGATTATAGTGGTAAACTGTAAGTAGAAGGAGGGTGGGTTGAAGTCTTGGAATGGGGGATGAAAGGTTTTTCACGAGAGTAATTTTTTTCGTATGATACTTCACAATTAATTATCAACCAATATGCCGCACTTGACCCGGGACCAAAGACGTGACTGCCAGCTCCTACACTCAATAGGCTGGAGGTATAAGCAAATTCAGGAAAAAACAGGCTTTTCCCAACACCAGATTCAGTATGCATGCACATTGCCAGCAACACCAACCAAGAAACCAGGTCGCCCTCCTACTCTTACCCAAGCACAGATTGAAGACCTTATCGGATATGTGTGTATGTCAGCCAGGAATAGATGGCTTTCTTTTCAACAATTGGCTGAGGAGTTGGATTTGGGGGTAGGAAAGAAATCAATACAGGCAGCACTCATTAAGGAGGGGTTTCACCGACGGCTGGCGATGAGAAAACCACCAATCTCTGAACGAAACCGTGTAATAAGACTCAACTGGGCTCAGGAGCATCTTCACTGGACACAGGCAGAGTGGAATTCCATACTGTGGACCGACGAAACATGGATTACGGGTGGAAGGCATACACACACTTGGGTTACACGGAGAGCAGGAAAAGAGTGGGACCCTACTTGTATTGTTGAAAGACATCAGAGAAAGAAAGGATGGATGTTCTGGGGATGTTTTCATGGTAGCACGCAAGGTCCCGGAATATTTTGAGAAAAGGATTGGGGTCCGATCAATTCAGAAACCTACTGCGCACATACAGTACCTGTTATTCATGGGTACATTGAGCTCTGTCATCAAGATGGGATAGATTTGAGACTCATGCAGGATGGGGCACCGGGACATTCAGCAGGCAATACCTCTCTGGAGTTAAGAGAGAGAGGAATTGAGGTTATTTTCTGGCTGGCATTCTCACCTGACTTAAACCCTCTCGAAAAAGTATGGCATACCATGAAGAATTATCTCCAAGATAACTATCCAGAGACTATGTCGTATGACAGATTGAGAGTAGCTGTCAAGACCGCATGGAATAATGTGGGAGAGCACAAGTTCCTAGAGCTTATTGAAAGTATACCTGCTAGATGTCAGGCCGTTATTGATGCCAGCAGCCTTTTCACCAAGTATTAAACACTCTTGGGGTTTCCTTCATCCCTTTCCCAATACAGCTATGGCCAAACACCACTCTCATCTTGAGGACACAGAGTGAGAGATCACAGTAGCTATGGAGTAGGAAAGATGAAGAGCCGGGAGAGCAGGGGACTGGAGAGGAGTGGTGTAACGTGTTCGCAAGGTGCTAATCACATTATCGGTAATAGATACGATAGTTGGCAGGTGGCCTGCTCTTCCAGAGAGGAGGCGAGAGCTGAGAACTAAAGGAGGCATCGAGGGTGTACTGAGGAACAAAGAAGTAACCGTTCAACCAAGTATATTGAAATACTGTCTGTCGAAGTCTGCCTTTTCTATCGTAGAAACAGGCGGTCTTTAAATACACAAATCTGTTCATGTCTAGCATGAACGAAACTAATCAAAGGTATCAATTGATACTCTTTGGTAAAACTCCTTAAGTATCAAAGCGATACTTAAAACAAAACATAGAACAAAACCAAGTATCAAAACGATACTTAAAACAAACCAAGTATCAAAATGATACTTAAAACAAACCAAGTATCAAAGCGATACTTAAAACAAACCAAGTATCAAAGTGATACTTAAAACAAAACATAAAACAAACCAAGTATCAAAGCGATACTTAAAACAAACCAAGTATCAAAGCGATACTTAAAACAAAACATAAAACAAAACTAATAACTGAGTACCCGTACCGGTTACATTCCCCAAAACAAAACAATTGTTTAAAACAAACAAAACCTAATAATCATCAAAAGCGGATTCCGAGAAACTCATGGCTTCAGTTTCTGCAAGAAATTCCTCATCATAAGTATCACACCAGGGGCAGGAAGAAACCCTAAGGAAACACTTAGACTCAAAGAAATGTAAATCACAGTAGTCACGAATACCAGATTCGCGCTATATATCAACCCAAGCGTGATCGCAATCAGGACAGTAATCTATCCAGAGGATTTCGAAATAGTCTTCAAGTTGGATAGCATCGCAGTTCAACAACAGTCCAACAACCTGTTGTCACTGCCTCACATTGAGCTCCACATAGTTTGACATCGTTATGGTATTCGGGTGGTGATTGGTGACTAGATAAGGTTGTCGAGGGCCTGCTCCATAGCTTGATTCTCCTCATTGCTGCTTTCGAACTCCGACTCAAAGTATGGTGCCCAAAATCCATCTCTAGCTTCAAGTTCTGCCTGCCATCGCTCAGTTTCTGGCATTGTAGGTGTCCAGCACATAGTGATATAATTGATTGTTGGGGGGAGGGATTCGTTTGGCATGTTGTCTTTCCACCATCCGTTCACCATATCCATAGTGTGCTCTAGTCCTTCCAGTGGTTCCCAACTGTTTTCGCTCGTCGGATATCCTTTCCATTTGTCTAGGAACTGATCATTTCCATGCCAAAGGTGGTGGTCTCTGATTTCTTCAACTTCCCATTCATCCTTCTTATCGATGATGATAGGTACAGGCCGAGAGTGGGTTCTTCCAGGAAACTTGGAGTCATCATTTGGATGGAATCGCTTGACAGCTGAGGCGTGAAAGACTGCAGTATTGCGGCGGTACATGCGTCCATCCATCTGGACAGTGTAGTTCTCTGTATGCTCGTCAAAGGATATAACTTTGAAGGGTCCGCGCCATCGGGGTTGCAGTTTCTTGCTGCGTCCGACATTGGTAATGAACATGTTACCGTGAACCATGAGCATGTCTCCTGGTGAGATGGGGACATGTTTGCGTCGTCGTTTCTGGGCAGTAGTGGTGCTTCGGAATCGGGCAGCCTTAACAGCTTGGAAGGCATCGCTCCGAATTGCTTGGTGGCGGTTTAGATGGTCATCAGAGGCAGGGACTGAGGAGTTCTTAAATAGTGTGGTAGGTAGGAGGGGGTATTGACGGCAAAAGACTGCCTTGTATGGTGACATTCCCAAGGTATCTGAAAATCCGGCGTTGATATATACAGCGAGCTCAACAATGGCTGGTTCCCAATTGGTTTGTCGTTCATTGATCATATTCCTAATTCCGGTCTTAACTTCGCGGATTTTTCGTTCAGCTTGGCCATTAGTCTCATGGTATCCTGGGGCAGCCATAATGTGGTTTATTCCGAGGGGGGTCAAGGTTTGCTTCCAGAATCTGGCGGTAAAGCGGGGATCAGCATCACTGACAATAGATAAGGGGTACCCGTGGGGGGTAAACAAGTATCGTTGTAGGGTATTCCAGGTGTCTTTGGAGGAGTTGGTAATCTTCATTGGTATTAACCAGGTGTATCCAGAGAATCGATCCACAGCTACCAGGATGGTGTCATATCCGGCGGACTTGTTGAATGGTCCTGCGAAATCGATGGCATAGGATTCAAATATTTCACATGGTAGTTGGAGGGTCTGAGCTTTCCCTTCAGGAAGCTGTATTCGCTCCTTATTTGCCTAACAGAGTTCGCATTGCCTGACAAAATCGCGGAAGTCCTTTCACATTTCAGGCCAGTAAACATATTCTGAGGCATATTGGAGGTTGCGATCCGCACTGTGGTGTTCTTTGTTGTGAATCTCGGATATGACATATTCTCTAATAGTCATTCCATTGAACATATGGCCTTTTGGTATGTATAGGCAACGTTCACCATAACGGGTGCTGGTATATACCATTCCGTTTGATATGTTGTAGGGAGCAAGATCTCCATGCCTGGAGCTATCCATGGCTTTGAAGTAAGTCGGGTCATGGCGATATCCTGCTATCATTTGGCTTCGGAAAGAGGAGGTTAATTCCTCTGTGGTTGATCTAACATCTCGTTCATCCTCGATTAGAGATCCTCTTGTTGGTTCGATAGGGGCTTCCTATTCCTCAAAGGTTTCGTAGAGTTGACGCCGATGCTTGGGAATAGTAGGGAGTATGACCGAGACAATGGTTTCATTGTTGTAGACTCGTAAGGGTCCACCATATAGCGGTCATGAATCGATTATGGGAGGAGAGGATGGCGGGGCTGACTGTGGGGGGTGTAAATAGGATATTGCATCCACGTAGGCTGCTGCTTGTTCGAGTTCTTCGAGACCTTGGTATCGTGTTGGAACAGGATTAAGGGTATGAGGAGGTTGTGTCAATTCATCTTCATTGATCATCTCTTCTGCTCCTTCTATGGTGTCGAAGCTGGTGTCTTTAGAATCGTCAGCAGGCATATAGTACGGTCGCTGGTATCTGTTGCCGAACTTGATCTCAGTCTGGTGAAAAGGGCAGGTGTCATGGTAACAGTGGGACCAGTGGAGTCTGCTTTGTTCAAGTTCGTGAGGAGGTGTGCTGCGGAGCGTGCAATTGTCTTTCCATTCTTCATCAATATCCTTTCCTTGTTCTGTTGCGGCAGCACTGTACATGGTGTAAGAGAAAGGATTGGAGGGAGCGGCAGAGCTGGCGGTAGCCATCGATGGTTCTTGTTCATAGGAGGTGTCGTCAGGGCTGTCCTCGCTTTGCTTTGTGTGGTCGTGAACAAGAGGAGGGTTTGCGAGGTCTTGATTCTCATATAGGCGGGAGAGAGCATCAGCTAAATAGTTCGTTCTTCCAGGGGTATAGATGATTTTTGTATCGTATTTGCTGATCTCGCCTATCCATCTCGTTCTTCTTCTTCCCAGTATTCTTTCTGTTTTAAGATTAGTGAGAGGTTGGTGGTCGGTGACAATAGTGAAGGTATTGCCCATTAGGATGTGGTTGAAAGCGGCGAGAGCATCAGTCACAGCAAGGGCTTCCTTGTCTGTTGTTCCATAGTTCATCTGTGAGTTAGTGAACTTCCTGCTGTGTAATGCCGCCGGCCTCGCCGTTTCATGGGAGGCCCCTTGCCCAACCCATGCTCCAGCTCCAACTCCAACATCTGATGCATCAGTAATCAGCCATATTGGTTCTGGTTTACTATAGTCGATAGGTTGAATAATGTTGGCGTTTTTAATCAATTCCTTGATGTTGGTGAAGGCTTGGTCATGAGTGTGGGTCCAGACAAATTCTGCATTGCCGGTAAGGTCTGTGAGCGGCGCTGTCACAGTGGCATGGTGTGGTAGGAACTGGGCAATATAGTTGACTAGTCCTAGGAATCGCATGAGTTCCTTTTGATTCCGGGGTGTCGACCATTCCGTTAAACAGGCTATTTTTCCTGGGGCTGCAAGTATTCCTTCATCATCTATAACATGTCCTAGAATATCGAGTTTGTCGGCAAACAGGATTGATTTGTTTCTGCTAGCGTAGAATTTAGCTTCCCTAAGTTTGGTACAAACCAAACCTATATGGTAGGCGTGTTCTGCTGCGGTGTTCGAGAAGATGAGAATATCATCAATGTAGACCTAAACAAAATAGTGGAGGTATTCGCTCATGAGGTTTTCCATAATTTGCATAAAGGTGGCGGGCGCATTCATATCACCTTGTAACATAACTCGGCTAATGAAACTTCCGAAGGGTGTTTTGAAACTGTTGTAGCGTTCGCTTTCTGGATCTAACCTTGTTTGGAAGTAGGCATCGCTTAGGTCAATCTTACTTCGGAATCTAGCCTGTCCAACTGCATTTAGGATCTGGGTTTGATTTGGGATAGCCGAGCTGTCCATAACCGTGTTTTCATTCCGTAGCTTGAGATCAACCAAGGGGCGGATTCTTTTGCCATCTGCTTTGGGTTGAACAAACATAGGAGCGGCACCTGGGGCTTCTGCCCGGTAGATGACTCCTCTTCTTTGTTGTTGGTTGATCCAATCACAAAGTGGGCTTTTGTATGCGTCAGGAATAGAGTAGGTGGGTTGGTTCTTGAGATTGGAGGGGTCTCGGAGGCGGATGTGGTGGTTCACCTCTCTCATAGGTGGTATTTCTTGGGGTATTTGATCAGGGAAAACATCAGAGTATTCATCCAATAGTTTTTGGGTAGTTGCTTCACAGACTGCGGCTCGGTACTCTCCGCTTGTTGGCTTGCATGAGACTCTGACCTTCTGATCTGGGAAATCGATGGTTGATTACCCACACCTGATTATAGCTTTGTGGCGGTTCAGGAATGGCATGCCTATTAGGGCATCGTATTTGGCTAAATTTCCAATCAGCATTTCCTGGGGGGGTAGTATAGCAGAACCAAGTCGAATAGTTGCAGAACATGTTTTATGGCTTGTGGATCGTGATCCCTTTACTGCCATATTGACAGGTATGGGTTGGTTAAGGTCTCGGGTTGGGAGTCCATGGACAGAGACAAAGGCATTACTGATCATATCTCTTCCGATTGCGCCAGTGTAGAGTAGGACTCGAGCCCTTTTGCCATTGATCAGGATAGTACCTTCCAGAGCGGTGTGTGCTTTAAATGTAGCCGGAGGTCGAACACTGTTGCATTCCACATCGATATATCCGATATGGATCTCTTCATATTCACTGGATTGGGCGTTATCGCTTTCAACATTGTTGGCCGACGCCTCTTGCTTAATTGCCTTTCCTTTTCTTTTCTTCGTAGGACAGTTCTTTGCCAAGTGTCCTGTTTTTCCACATTCGAAACATTCTCCCTTTTGCCGTCTCGATTCTTTGGAGGATTTTGTTTTCTTCTTGAAAACCCGTGGGGTATTGTCTTCAGAGTTGCTGGAGGCTTTGTGTCGTGGCTGGCTGTTCCTACTAGAGGATGTCTGTATTTTGTAGGCCTTGGTCTCATGGAGAATGGCGTCCTTTTGTTCTGCTCTTGCAATTATTACTGCAATATGATTGCCATCTTCCTCGAGTGGTTCAACTTCTCGCCGGAGGGTAGGGTGCATGGTATCGTAGAATCGTCGCTTCAGGATGTATTTGGAGATACTTCCTCTCTCTATCCGGTCCTTATACATCATTAGGTCCGTAGCCACATCGGTGATTCGCTTGACATGCGTTCCGTTAACTTGCTGGAGCTGGTTGAATTTGTTGTATAGGCGGTCGTTGGTTATAGAGGATTGGAATCGTACCTTTCAGGTAATCGAGAACTGTAGATCCTCTTAATCTTACATTCCCGCCGAAATCCTTATAGCATTGGTGGTATGCGTCGGTTGCCTTTCCTTCGCAAAATGCTCCAATGATAAGTCTGGTTGTAGGGTCTTCCACATCTTTTGCTTGTAAGAGTAGGAAGTGTGAGAGTTCTGTTACCCATCGTTCAAAGGCTTCAGGTTTGAGGTCTTTTCCTTCTCCTGTGAACTTTGCTGGGAGGTGGAGTTTAAACTTAGGGGGTTCAAATGCTGTGGGTACCTCCTCTTCTTCAGGCCTTGCCCGAGATTTCCCTCCTCCAGAAGGTCCTCCTCCTGTGCTAGCCATATCTGATTCACTACTAGATTTGGGGTCATTTGGAGGTTCAAAGGAAGGCTTCTTTGTCGGGGTGGAAGGGAATTCTCCTGGGGGTTGTGTATCTTCCGTGTTTGCAGGATCGCCCGGCTCTTTAGCAGAGCGCTGGGGTTGTTTCCTTCTTGTAAGGTCTTGCCGTGGGATTTGCTTCCCACTCCTGGTTGTCAAAGACTCTATCTTGGGTTTGAGATGAAGCCGAATGTGCTGAGATTCTGCCGCTTCTCTCCACTAGCGTTCTGAGGTGGATATCGATAGGTTGATCAGGCCTAAATTCGGGGACAGGTTCTTAACCACTTGCTGAGGTTAAAAAAATGTAACGTGTTCGCAGGGTGCTAATCACGTTATCGGTAATAGATACGATAGTTGGTAGGTGGCCTGCTCTTCCAGAGAGGAGGCGAGAGCTGAAAACTAAAGGAGGATTCGAGGGTGTACTGAGAAACAAAGAAGTAACCATTCAACCAAGTATATTAGAATACTATCTGTCGAAGTCTGCCTTTTCTATCGTAGAAATAGGCGGTCTTTAAATACACAAATCTGTTCATGTCTAGCATGAACGAAACTAATCAAAGGTATCAAGCGATACACTTTGGTAAAACTTCTTAAGTATCAAAGCGATACTTAAAACAAAACATAAAACAAAACCAAGTATCAAACGATACTTAAAACAAACCAAGTATCAAAACGATACTTGAAACAAAACATAAAACAAAACCAAGTATCAAACGATACTTAAAACAAACCAAGTATCAAAGCGATACTTGAAACAAAATATAAAACAAAACCAATAACCGAGTACCCATACCGGTTACAGAGGAGGGTTGGGAGCTGTGGGCCAGGGAGGATTGGGAGCTGTGGGTCGGAGAGGATGGGAGCAGGGAGAGCTGGAGAGTCATAGATAAGGGAAGCTGGAAAGCTGTGCACTGTGGAAGCTGGCAACTGGGGACAATGGAGACTGGGGAAGCTAGGAACTGCGGAAGCTATAGACTGGGGAAGCTGTGGACCGGGGAAGCCGGAGACTGGGGAAGCTAAAGACCAGGTAAGCTGGTAACCGAGGAACAGGGGGAAGCTGGCAACCGGGAAAGGTGGAGAAGCTGGTGACCGGGGGAGATGTGGATGGGGGAAGCTGGAGACCGGGGAATATGGGTAAGCTGGAGACCGGGAGAGATGGAGACTGGGGAAGCTCGTGAGTGGGGGAGATGGGAGAACAATAGTTAGAGGCTATCCAATGCTGAAGTTTGTCTTTCCTTTATTAGTTATCATATTTCTAAAAGCACAGGGGGACGTACCTAGGAGGACCCTGTATACACAGAAGTACTGTAGAAGGACAGGAGGATGTGGTTGTTGTTTTTTATATATATCCTGTCATTACCATTTTTTAGTTTGATGGTCATCCTTGAGGTTGTTTATGAGACGAAGAGTTTTCATGTTTTGGGCATTTCTCACTTACCCTACTTCAAGTTTGCGGGTGATTTATGGCTGTAGGGGACTGGAAGACTAAAGGATCGGAGGACCAGGGGGCATAGTCGGCAGAGGAGTTGGAAATATTTGATCCATTAAAGCGGTTGTAAACTTGGATATCTGAAGGGAGTAGAAGAGAGTGTCAGTATCAGGCAATAGGATTGCCGCAGATCATGAAAATCGCGTTGTGTTCCACACTACTGTAGTCCTAAGCGACCTTTCCCCATTCATCACCTTAATCCCTGCTAGTGGAATACCTCCTGCTAGCAAAATATTCAAAACTTAGGCGCTGTACCTTCGTAGTCTAGTAAAGGTACAGTCGGGAGCGCCAAAAGGGACCGTTATCCGTCCAAGACTTGACAGTCCTCGGCAAAAGTCTCCGTGAAACAGAGTTTTATTTTGCCGGTGGAACGTGCACCCCCCCCCCCCACCACCACACAAACCCATATTTGCGCAGTATCACCTCCCTTAGACCACCGTGATCTCCGCTCAACGGAAGTCCCGTTCCACCGAGACTTTTGCCGGGCGTCTGTGCTCTACTTGACCCACCAGTATCCTTATCTACTCGTACCGTACTTGCACCTGCTCGCCTACTCGTGCAATCATTGGAAACATCCCTGCAGCCAATCCATAGCCCAGCCTGCCTGTCGAGTGACCTCTAATGAACTAGGTGCTTCTCACGAGGCAGTCGAGTAGCGAGATTCTGCTCCATCGTGCAGACTATGCTGCCAGAGGGGCGGCAAGGGTTCGTCTAGGATGAATGGTATTGCAGTGCATATCTCAATAAATGTCTGCTATTGATCAGGAGGATTGTTTTGTGAAGTCTAAGTCTTTGCTATTCAAGGATAGTGGGTATCCCACTAGGGAGATACTTAGTGGGAGCGAGGGGAGGAGCAACCAACGGTGAGTGATGCACCAAGAATCTGGTGACAAATACCGAATCTGGTAGGGTCATTCACTGTGCTATGTTACTCCTTTTAATTTAAGTTGTCATACCGGTACTCTCAAAAATTCCTTGCGGTTCTATTTGATCGGTCGATTCGACCTGTGAAACTCACAAAATAGTTCTACATAATTTGATCATCATAATCCCAAAATTATTCATTTAAGACCCCGCCAAGTTATATGCAGTCACCAAGGAGGCTTAATGTAAACACTTCTATGGCAGGGTGGGATATAAGTGGCGGTGGCTAGGAAAGTTTGTACAGGTACTATATAAATCGATGTGTGGTACGACTCGTGTGGGCGGTTACTCAAGTAGGCAGGAAAAAGGCCGAAATGACAAGGATTCATTTTTTTTGTCAGGAGATGTTAATCCGTATGCTAGGGGAGCTGCTCAGCATCATTTAGGGTCTCTTGAATTCCCTGCTGGTGGGCATCATATCAAGCAGGGTGTTCTGTCTCCCTGGCTTTATCCTAGCGGCATCCCTATCGGTTTCTCGTTTTTTTCGTATAGCGCGGACCGGAAGCTCAGTTGACCTCCTGTGGAGATAGTGTAGGGTTGTGGAAAGGTAAGCAACCGAGAAAGGTTAGTTCCACCAATGCAAATCCCAAGCCTCCCTGGTTATGCCAACGGGTTTACAGTATTTCTGCCTTGATTCCTGCATGGGTTTGGGTTACTACTATAACCCCTATCCTTACTCTGCCGGTTTCTACTGTAACTGGTCTATGCAAAATCCACTCGTAAAACCTGAAAGGAGTAGACGCCGATGTTTCTCTTGGCGTAGATTTCCAGTGATAATGCACACGATGGAGCAGGCTCTCCCCGCCATGACCTAGTGATACTTAGGTGCACGAAGTCTACGATCCTCGGGGCTTCCGAGGTACATCACTGTGGGGACAACGCGGTTTGGTACTAGTCTTGCGCTAGAGGACCCCCGAGCGCAGGGATTAGAAGAATATATGGTCAACCGTCCGTGCATGCCAGTGTTGGCAAACCAAATTATACCCTCAATGTTAGAGCACTTCCCGCTCGAAATGGGTTCTTGGAGGGTTATTCCTCCTCTAGGAGTTAAGGCTGAGGCTGGTCGGGATACTGCCCCGCATATTACCAGTACAGTGTTGTGTTTTATACTAACGGCGAGGTTAGGTGCATGTGGCCCCTAAAACACTGGTGAATACAGGTAGACCTAGATTATTAATGGAAAAGAGGGGGTATCGGGGATCTGGGTTGGGATATTAGTCTACAGTGGCCGATTGACACCATACCTTGTTCCTCAGGTCGTTGAGGATCCTTTCAGAGTTTCACACCGTGTGGATTTTGTTTGCTCAGAGAGCTTTTTTGAGCTGCATATTAAAGATTCCTGTTCGAGCGGCTCACAGCTTAATCCTGCCTATGGTACGATGGAAGGTGTTATGATGTCATACCTGGCAGGAAGCGACCACGAGTCTTTGTAGGTAAAGTCACCTGAAGGGATCAGCAGACAGGATATTTTCCCTTTCTTGGGAGGGAAACGTGAGCGTGAAGAACACCCTCATTGTACTCGAGTATCTCCGAGATACAGGTGATGCGGGCTCTAGGCCTAAAGCATCTGCGCTAGTAGGGGGACTTTTCTGTTGCTACTATATCGTTATAGTGTTACCGGCGGTTTTCACAATATTAACATAAAACTATAGACGCTGCTTACAATAATTAGATTTAAGAAGTAGTAGCAAGCCAGGGCTCGGAATTTCGCAGCACCGAAACCCTATATTGGCACTTGCGGTACGTTCCGGTGAATTCAACAGAGTGTGGGACAGAAAGTCCAGCATATCATTTCCAAACTCCTGGATATTGTGGTTCTACGGAATGACCTCCCTAAGCAGAAAATTTACTCAAATATTGTTCCCCCTGCCTCTACGAGTCTAGCCCCGCAGAATATCCTCTGGCAATCAACAAACAACAAACGTATGATAGGCGGGCTTGGAATTTGAGCCTCTCCAAACATCATGTTTACAACTAATGGCGAAACACCCGCGTCTCTCTTGGTTAGCAAGAAATTTTTCCTTGGCTAATTCTCTTGTCTAATTATTAGCTGCACAGTGTAGTACTGCAAAGCTCCTTCTACTCATACGAGAGAGCAAGGAAAATAAGATGGAGCGCAGAATAATTCCGTCCGGTTATTGACGGTATCTGTTTATTTATCTTCCTAAGAAGACCGCAAGAGCCCTTATTCCACCATCTCCGCGAGCCCTGCAATCTCCGGATTCTAAGAGAGAAGCTCAGGAGAGGGATTGGCATTTTCCCGACATGGGATAAGAATAGCCCACTAGATGTGTTGGATCTCATTAATCGGTGTTCGCGGTTCTCTCAACCCATCAAACTAACATATTGCGGGATGACGGGCTGATTTCCGCTGATAAAACGATAGTGAATTATACTTGTAAGGGGTTTTTACGGTACTCAAGTGCGGTATTAGTGGCGGTTATGGAGACTTTGCATGAATGCCAGACCACCTCCTGGCTACAAATACCGTATATCGGTGATGTGCGAGAAGGTGAGAGGGGTGAGTTGGTCACCCTTGTTCACGCCGTGATTGAAGCCCATTTTCACACGCAAGCCACAACCTAAATACAGAAATTGCTTAAATTCCGTGGCTTTCAGGGCAAACAGGTGGGCCGAGGTGGCTGGTTGGCTTCCCATTGTGTGAACAGGGGTGATGGACTACCGTACCGGTAAACCCTTTTTGCCTCCCCGCCCCACACCTTGCAAAAGTGAGCTTAGGTTAGGGTTCGGGGCAGCCGAGATAACGGAAAGGCACGAAGACACACCACACTTTAAGCAAATATCGAAATGGGATTTGGCAAACCTCCCTAGCACGAATCCGACCCGCGTCCCACGAGGAGATAGGGTACGATGTGATACACTGGTCACTGAGAGCAAATGAGCTTTATGGCTGTGTATGAAGTTTTTAAAGGGATGACCGACACAGGTAAGTGATAATATGACTGGCCGATCAAATAGATATGGATCATGTCTCGCTCCAGGTCGGTAGGATTACCGGTGCCGGTATTAAGACCCTCAAATTAGAGGGGCCGGTAAGCCGAGAGAACCATACCCAAACAAGTTTCGACCTGGGAAGCGGTCGGGGAAGCGAAACCTCAGTCGATTTCAACAAATTTCAAAAACCCCTCAGGTGAGAATCGAAAGTTTTCTATCAATTATGCATACCCCGGTGTCATGGGGGGCCATGTCAGATTTCCCAAGGGAGACACCCGAAATCAAACCTTCTGGCCTAAGAACTGCAGCATTTGCGGGGATATGGGAATCCAATATTTTCCAGGTTTGGCCAAAGATGGTTGACGTCCGACGACGCCATGATGATCAATTTAGGGTTATTTTCTCGCAGTACCGTACCATCGTATTATGGCATGCGCTGTGGACACTCTCATCTCTGGAAAGGAGCAGGAAAAAAAAAGGCGGGAAAATACATGCATCATACAAAAGCGTTACCCGCACTCTGGCACCGGACGGGCACGGTCAAGGTACTATTAAGTCCTGTGTATCACCGATATATTGGGCCTCCGGACTCGTGAGTATTCTCCGTGGTGCCGTATTTTGTGGGCAGGGTTCTTGATACTCGTACTTGCATCCTAGGTGAATGGAATTAAACGCAAAGCGATGCCTGGCGATCTACTGTACTTGCACCTGCAGCAGCAGTTAGAGCATGGGTTGCCTTTCCCAGTCCCTGGCCCCCATCTCCTCTTTTTCCTCCCTACGGCTCCGTCAAGACCTGGTCCCTGGAGCTTGGACCGGGGTTCATGGACCGGTTGAATCGATTTAACCGGACTTTATGGTGGCTGATCATTAATGAATCGGATATGATAGGCCCTTCTGTCGGACCGGCACGTACGATACTTGTACGGTACAAGCAAATAACTAATCGCTTGACTTACTCCGCAACCTGGCCTGTGAGGTGCGCCTGCGGCCCGGTTGAAGTTGGGCACCTAAGATGGCGGCTCCCATGTGAAGTGTCCAACTTCAACTCGTCCGCGCCGCGGTGAAGTTGAGACCTGAAAACAAGCCATTAGGGAGGACCAAAAATAAGCAAAAAATACACGAGGAATAGAGAGGTTTTGTTAAGACGGTCGTGAATCCGAACTGTGCTTACTTTGCCGCAACAAGGTCAGAAGACTAAAGTTTTGCTAAGCGCGGTATAAAACTTGGCGTGGGATCCTCGCGTTAGTGCAAACCACAATACCAATATTTGGTCAACAAAGGTGTGAACAAAGGACTGTTCCCGCCACCACATTTGAGAACTGCACTTAAGACTGCGCAGAGTCGAACCACAGAGCACTAGCTCACATTTATTAGAAAACTCAGTGTCATTGGTCTGGTGATAAGAACAGTTCAAGCCACGACGTTCGTAGCAAAGTTTCATGGCAGCTGTACATTGTTGAACTGCTGAAACTTTGGAAACACTAAACTGATTTCTCATCAATTCTTTGACCCCTGATCCAAGAATATGCTTCCCGCTGCAGGACGGGCTTCAATGATGGTGGGAGACATCGGTCAAGTAGCCGTTCGAACCGGGCTCACGCTGTAGACCGAAAAAAAGTTCCCCATTTTTCAGGCCTCATACCGGTGGTGTGAGAGCCGATTGGGGTAGCCGAGACCCCTATTATGTGTGGTACGGGCGTTGTTCAGAGTGTCGTACCACATGCTGCGCATTGGAAGCGTGGTTTTCCACGTTGATATTACTGTATCGAGAATTGCTGTACCTCAAACAACGAGGGATTAGAGCTGCGTTCATTCTGGTGGAAAAGATTAACGTAGCTCCAATCCGGCGGCTTGAGGTTATACGAGCACGGCAGGCAGGTGTACCAATCGCGGTACCGATATTCACACATTTGGACATCCCCGTCCTTTCTCCCATTAAAGAGGGCTTTCGCAAGGGGGGGTTAGGGATCGTTGTCTTGTGGCAGCTGTGCTTACTGTCGCGGCGCGCGGGCCTGGAGAATGGGGCGTGAATTTTGTCTTGCTGTAAGATGGGTTAGGGTGAGATACTAGACTATCATTTACCCCGCCAAAAGAATTCGCAATCTCCTACAAATTGACAGAACTCTGAGGGCAGAGTTACCTGACGTAGGGACTCGAATACCGGTACCGGTAGGAGAGAAATGTTGCATGACGTTAGAATTCCCCCTCTCGGCTAAGCAAGTATGATATGATATGATAGAAATCAACGCAAACTCAGCCCTCAACTGAGACAGCGCAGGAGACACGGTGCTTTGTTTCGGAGAGCAACTACGAGTGCCGCTACCGCACTCGTACTATTATAGCACAAGCTCCTAGCACATTTTTCGTTTTTACAGTAGCTTACGGGATCCCTCAAGTGCGACACGAAACCCTAACCTGTGACCCACCGCTGTTGCAACAAGTAGGAACCACACTATCGCTAGACTGCCGTACTCGAGTAAGGTACCGGTGCTCTAATTAAGTACGAGTATCGTACAATACTTGGGCGGGTCTAAAACTGCAAGATTCGCGACCAGGCGCGCTAATCCTGTTTTTGGGGCATTGGAGTATCGGTATTGTGATTCGTTGCCAATAAATGGTTGCCAAGGCGCGGAGTCACTTGAACATTGAAAAGCCCGAGTTCATAACCTGATATGCCATCCAGTGCATCCCGATCTGGCGTCTACTCGTATCAGAAAAACACTTCCGTACCACTAGCAAGCCGGCCTCGTCGGACTTGGCGTGCCTAGTCACGAATTTTACTGTCTCCGGCAGTCCGAGGGATAAGCAAATTACTTGCTCCGAAATCCCTCTACAACCCACCCCATACTGAAGGGCCGGCTTCCAACCGATTGTCTTTGATTGGGTGCTTTGACCCTACCAAGACCAGTCAGGCTTCTTTCACATACGATACTCGAGTACATACGGTAGCGAGTCTGCGCCTGATAAGATTCACTCGAACGGGAAAACTGACGTATATGTTACCACACCGTGTGATAGTCAACCTTTTTTTTCACTTTGGAGAAATTTATTATATTAACAGCACCCGGGACCATGCCATGCATCTCTAAAAACTCTAAAAGGAGGAGGGAACCTTTTTTTTTTTTTTTTTTTTTTTTCAACTCTCGTCTTGACGGCAGTCGCCATATTAAAGGCCGTGAGGCCCCACACGATATCCAACCATGCCACCATAACATGGGCTGGATTAAAAACATATCGGCCTCCCCGAGAGCACTACTACAATATAGTTCAGTGCCAGGCTCCAAAGCCTGAGCTTCGGCGACATAGTTTTACGTGCCCGTTCTGGCTCTTCCTTCCTCCCCACCTTCAGTCTTGTTATTCTCTCTCCCCCTCCCCGGACCTTTTGTTATCAGTGCGTCAGGGTCCCTCTTATTCTACTTCTTGTTCTCCACGGTGGCCTGTGTGTATTAGGCCTTCTGCTTTCAAGAAAAGTTTCCGTTCGCTCCGACCGAAGGGCAGCCCTAAGAAGGTTGTCCCTTGATGATTTGTTTCGCAGATACCCTCCACTCGAGGGGAGCCACATCATATCTGTGGCGATGAATACGGGTACGGAAGGGCCGGGATTGGGTGCGCACGAAAGCGTTGCCTCGAGAGCACCGCTCCTGATAGGTTCGATAACGGCAGTGGTGGTTTTATCGTTTGTTACTGTCCTGCTAAGGTTCGTGGCGAGAGGATGGATCGTGAGGAAAATTGGGATGGATGATTGGTTTATTTTGCTTGCTTGGGTACGGATCACGATTAACGTTGGCGGGGGTGGGGGGTGGGGGTGGGGGATTGCTTGTTAGTTGTTTCGGGAGGGATTGTTGCTGATTTTTTTTTTGACCGTACTTTAGGTCTTGTCGTTTGCGATGTCCCTCACGATATGCTTCGGTATGTTACGTATAGTTCCGAACCCAGGGGGTTTCGATATCATGCCACTGTTTTCTAACATGATCACGATTAGCCACGAGATTCGGTCTCGGCGAACATCGTGAAAGTTCTCTAGATGACCTCGCGGCCCCGCTTGGCAAGGTTCGTCGGTTTAATTAATTCAATTCAAAATCTTGACATGAACCGAGATTCCTCAGGTGTTTCTGACCCTTTTTTTTTTTTTTTTTCGATTCGAAATTTAGGCTCGGTACGCATACACGCTACTTTATGTAAGTCTTCTAAAACTTTGTAAATTCTTTTTTTCTTATTTTCTTTTACCGCACAAAGAGACAATTCGACTAATACTTGATTCCGTCCCAGAACCCTGCTCTCATGGCGACGAAGACGTCAATATTAGTCTTTTACCTTGGGCTTTCGAAGAATTACAAACTTCTGAGAATCGCTAATTGGGTGACGTTGGTAGCCGTTAACGTTGCCGGGTTGATTTTGACCTTGCTCATTGCTTTTCAGTGTCAACCTGTGGGTGCCCTATTTGATTTTAACATTCGGGAGTATTCGACGGATTCTATTGACAATTAGTGATTTCCATTTCCAGGTCTCAGAAACATTTCAAACTTCTCATTCCCCCTCGTTCGAATGCATACCGACATATACAATGCTTTATGCTTCTGGTCCTGTCAATCTGATAACAGATTTGGCGATACTCGTTTTGCCGATGCCGATCTTGACTTCTCTAAGGCTGCCTAGGAAACAGAAGATCATATTAATCGTGGTATTCGCTGCTGGAGGATTGTGAGTGAACTATTTTTACCCTTCGTAGCGCCTGCACCGGACGGTGGAGGAGGGCTGACATTTCCGCGCCGAACAGCGTTACGGTAATTGGTATCGTGAGAATTCATTTCTTCGAGAAGGCAGTCGCTACTACTTTGCTAAACTGTGGGTTTTCTAGGAAAAATCCCTAATATGACCTCGATTAATTGATACAGGGGATGGTTCGCTCTCCTTCATGTGGAGCTCAATCGAAGTCAACGTTGGAATATTCTGCGCCTCAATCCCGATGTTAAAGCCGCTCGTTGCTAGATTATTTCCGAGCTGCATCGGCCTCACAGGTGAAACATCCACCACAGCGGGCTTGACCGGCGCTTCCGGAGCCCCCACTGGTCTCAGTGCGGACGATCGGCCACCAGGATTCTTCGATCTTCCGAGGCCGAAGTCTGCCTTGGCGCTCAATATGCGAGAATCTATTCGGCCAGTATGCCAGATTGCCGGACTGTTCTTCATTTGGGGGTTTGCGTATGGCTTTGTGGATACGCTGAATAAGCGGTTTGAACGGCTTATCGGCATAACTACTCAGCAGTACGTTGGCTTGCATGCTTCTTATTTTGGGTTTGCTCCTCTTTGTGGTGTCTCCCGGGCCTAATTTCTGACGGAAGTAGGGCGTATGCTATTGCACCATTATTGATCGGGGGACCGGTGCTTAAGAGATACGGGTTTAAGGCTACAATCATGGTTGGGTTGACAATTTCCGGGTGTGGTTGTCTAGTTTTTTGGCCCAGTGCAGTGCTACGGAGTTATGGGGGCTTTTGCGCCTCGATGTTTCTTGTAGCGACGGGGTTGGCTATGTGGGTACCTGCACTCGCGATCTTTTCTGGGTTAGGCTAATTTCTCTTCAGGATTGAGTGTGCTGCAAACCTATTTATGATCCTTTGCGGCCCTACTAAATATAGTGAAATACGATTGAATCTGGTACAGAGTGTGCAACCCGTCGGAATCTTACTAGCGTCCACCTTTGCGTCCAAAGTGCTACCAACCGTATCGGGGACACAGGAAAGAATACTAACAGTGACCTCGCTCATTGACGCTCAGTGGATATATCTCGCCTTCGCACTATTTACTTTCATATTAGCATTCGCGTTCTACTACGCCGACATCCCCGAGGTGAGTGACGCAGACTTCGGTCCCCAGGATGGTGGGGCCGACAATGTCCCCAAATCGCTCCTGAGAAGCGAGCATGGCATCAGCTTTGTCTGGGGGTTCCTAGCGCAGCTATTCTACGTGGGTGCTCAAGAGGTGGTAATGTCCTTCTCAAACGCTTACTTTGGCAAACCCATCTTCGAAAGCTCTCCGCATACCCGCACGGGGCAGGGCCTTTTCATTGCCGGCCGCTTCACCAGCACGGTCTTAATGTTCGCCGTGAAGCCTAGATGGGTCCTCCTTGCTTCCCTCTGCGGCGGAGGGATATTCTCAGCCCTGGCAATGGCCGTCTCGGGTAGCCAGGCGCAAGTCGGCATGCTGCTAATGGTCTGGCTCTTTGCAGCACCCTGCTTCCCAATAATCTTCGCGTTAGCTACCCGCCGGCTGGGGGTATACTCCAAGGATGTGTCAAAGTACCAAGTCTCGGCTGTCGGCGCGGGTGCGATATTCCCAGGGGTGTATTATGCTGTCATGCGCAGGAGGGGCGATGGTGATTGGGCTGCCAGATACGCCATGTGTGTGCCGACAGCATTGTTTGCTAGTGCCGCGACATATCCCATCTACCTATGTATGAGGCCTAAAGAGCGGGAGCGGTTAAAGCGAGTGGAGAAGGGTGCGCAGTCGCTAGGCCTGTGTAGGAAGAGGAGGGGTGAGATTTCAGGGGTGGAGAGCGATCATGCTGAGGCGGCGGGGCATTCTTAGAGAGATAGAGAGAGAGCCTGCTGCTCTATATCTCAATAATGTTTGAGTTTCCTTTATTTTTATTTTCGTTCTTATGTGTATTTGAGCGGGGCTGGGAGTTGGGAGTTTGGCGCATGGGCATTTCTTATTTTTTTTATTTTTTTTCTCCCCTTCCTTCCCCTCATCCCCGAAAGTTTAGGGAGAATCTCTCCACTTTACAATAGCTCATTCACGGAACAAATAGGGGTTGTTCATGTGCCGATAAAGTATGCACTATCTGTAGTAAAATATTAAAATGCAGCGTCGAGAATGCTTGGCCCGCTCGTTCGCTACATACTCGCGCAGGGTGATAAAGGGCGGAAAAAGGTATCAGCAAGATCGCGCGGGGCAGCAAGCACATGGAAGGTGAATCATCTCGCTGGTAGGCGGTGGGTTCCCGGGTAGTGTAGGCAAGAGTCACGAAATTAGGCTCAGTAGAGTACAGACCAGCCGCCGGTCCCATAGGGAATACCTACAACCCCGGGTACGGTAGCTCTTCAGTCCCCAATTCTCATCTCTAGAGGAAAGTAAACAGCAACCCAACTGGTCCGGGTTTCTGACTATCACACGCCTTGTCTCTTTCTTTTCACAAAAGAAAGTTCAACACAATTCCTGCTATTTTTTTTGCCACACTCTTTTTCCGCCCTTACTCACAATTATAAGCCTTACGCAAGTACGGTATTCTCGATTAATGAAGAATCGCAATCGCAATAAGAATAGGGTTATTGTGATGTTGTAAACTCTGAGGGGAGGTGGGGGAAGTTTAATTTCTTATTGTTGTCGTCGTGTCTCAGATTGCTAAAATGTAACAGTCAGTTTGCAGAATTGATAAGGAAAGTGAAGAAAAAAAAAACCTCCCCAGAATGCCCTTTGGAAAACCGTTCCGGCAGGGATAAGTGTTTGATATTACCCGCACAAACAAATGTCATGTTGATGTTTGTATGAGTACCGTACCGGTAGACTATAACACTTTGAGCACAGTAACCATTACATTACCGTACCTTACCGTACTCTACTGATCCAATTTTGGGGGAAGAAGGCAAGCTTGAGGGCTACGATAGCACTACTCGCCAAACCCATCGCCACGGTCTGCCCCAGAAGATGACCCATATACAGCCAATGATCAGCCACGATCACAGATCACATCTTACTAGAAGGAAGGAAGGAATTGCTTATTTTTCACCACTTCCTAATATCCGTATCTAAACGCGCGTGAGGATACGATTCGTGGGCCGTGAGGCTTTTCTTACACCTTGGCTGAGGAGTTAGGTTATTCCCAATACATAGTATAACATGATATACCTCTATGAGAGTTCTCGGTATCATAGATAGGTTGGTCGGCGGTTACGGCATGATACGCAAATTATCCAATGCAAAAAGCAGTGAACCAAAGCGGCCAGTTCCGTCCGGCACTGATGACGGCGGGGCTGTAGCGAGGTGGCTTTTTAAAACTAAGGTCGGGTCGGGCCGAAGGCCGAGGTCTCAAGTGATAACTTGTGTCTCAGAACAAAGAAAGATTTTATTATTCAATAGGACTAATTGTGCATAGCAAAAATGATTCGGCTGATATATATTCACGCGGGGTTGGTCAGAGAGTTGTGCGAAGATTGGTGCATTATAGAGTGTCTCGAGGTATGATAGGACGATAAGGGTTGGGGAGTTGTGGGTATTGTGGTGGTTGATCGGTGGATGGCATACATTTGTCTTGTGCGAAATCAATAGCGCCACGAGTATGATACGTTGCTTTTATTCTCCGATTCCGAGTGATTAAAAGTGGAAAGCATGCGGGCTGTTCACGGATGTCTTTGGATTGCCTGGGCGCCGCCGCCCGGCTTGGGTGCCTGCTGATAATTTCGACCGGACTGAATCAGGAATTTTCAAAGCCGTGGTCCGAACTGGAGGCTTGAGATCACTGTGTAGTGGTAAAAGTGAATTTGCTGCTGAAAAGGGAAACAATCCTTGGGTTTAGATTAGAGGCCGTACCATAGCTGTCTCAAAGAGCATATCAGATCCTTTCTCCCTGTCCAGTGGCAGGGGAGTTTACTGCCCGGGTACTGTGCTCGGGTGGGGGAGCTGGTCAGTGAGCACTGTCGTATTGGCCAAGCCTCCATTGATATCCTTTCCGGCGAATAAAAGAATCGCAAAACGCCCAAGGAATTCTCATCTCTTTTCAGTGGATGAGGGAGCTGTATATCAGGAGGGTTCACGGGCTAACACTGGTATCCGGTGATACCTTGCTCTAGAAGGTCCCATAGTACTCGTAGAGTATCATACTCGAGTAGAGCGCCGCTATTATGGCTTCAACATCCGACGGCCCAATCATCACGCTTAATCTACTCCTCTCCGCGCCAAGAATTTGCTCCCTTTTTCGGAATAGCTACTCGAGCACAGTACGAGTACTCGTGCTTCCGAGCCAAGAATTGGCACCTCTTCTGGAATAGCGCTGGCCGACCCATAACAAGTATAGCGTTCGAGATGTTTGAAAGACTGTGTCAGTGGCGCAAGAAAATGGATTCCCATGAGAGTGAGTACAATCACACATTTGACAACAATCCTTATAAGGAATTGGACGTTTTCAATTCAGGTCACTAAATCCACCTGATAGAGAAATTGAACTGCATAGGGACTACATGAAGGGCTCAATGGGCTCAATGGCGCAACATAATTTTATGGTGAATTTAGTATTGAGAAAACGCGGTATCGTAGCATGCAATGTTAATTTAGTCTCATGGTCGAAAGGTTGTGCAGTCAATGTCCATGATGGTTATTGCTCTGTATGGCGGCGGTGTATACGCTCCTTTTGACAGCGGCTTCAACACTATACTTTTTATGGGTCCATGGGAGCTATTCCAAGAGAGGTGCCAATTCTTGGCTCGAGTGCATGACATACAACCAGAAAGGATGAATGGGCACCGATTCTTGCTATGGAGACGTGAGTACTACAGGCGCACTAGTAACGCTATCATAATGCCTCGAGATGTCCAAGACCCGAAGAACCTTTCTTCCTTTTTTCTTCAATACAGATAGTTGTTCGGCCAACGGCGGTGAGATATTATCCTCCCAGGTTTGTGTTCTTCACCGGACAAGTTGCTTTGGGGTTCGGCGTGCTATCTTGTCACCCTTGACCGCACCATTAACACTTCGTAATCGGGTAGGGTAATTTTCTTACTGTGAGATGGTCTGACAAATTACGGTGTCGAACGTGTGGACCCTGGAAACCGCCCTGCATGGTAGAGTTCTTTTGTGGGAAGGTAAGTACAGTGACCTGTTCGGTACACGCCGGACAAAGGCAAAGGGTAGTACGGTAACGATAACTTTAAGCCGATGCGGTAAGTTGGGGTACTTGTTAAATGCTTTACAAGTATGGTACCTAGCGCTTCCCTCTCCCCCGCAGGTGTAAAGGGTCAAACTGGGGGGGGCTAACCAGTCGAGGAATTGATAGGGGAGAGGTATCGATAGATATGGGATACTGCGCTGCAGTGGAGGGAGGGACAGACAGGTGTCACCTCGCTACCATGAAGGTATCGTGAATTGATAAAATGGTGGGACGGAGGAGGGTCAACTCCCGTAACCAAAATGTTGCACGGGCAGTACGTACACATCCCTACGCACCTAGCCTATTCCGAATACCCAAAGTCCAGGGATTTCAACCCGCGCAGTGGGGCATACAGGAGGAGCGGAGGGAGAAGTATAGCAATATCATATAGTAGTCTCCCATCACAAGCACAAATTGCGTCTCCCAGCACATTACTATGATGGCTTCTACTTGTATTTTAAACCGACCGTTTGAATATCACTCAACCGATCAGCAGATGATGCCCCAAGGTGCCTCAGAGGGGTATTTTGAGGCCATAGAGAGACTCCCAGGGTCAGATTTTGCCCTCTAACTACATATGAACACTCCCTATACTTTTTGTAACCCTGCCTAGGGGTTCAGAATTTCAGCATAATCTATTCAAGATGTAGTCCTTTCCATAAAGCCCGCATATAGCAATTGCGAAGCATTTTCTGGCAGAGCCAGGGAAAGCGGTGAGGGTTTTGTGTAAAACCTGCCGAGTTCCGCGGTAATGGCGCGGGAAGAGGTGAGGGGGTGTTCGGAAGCCTTGGTTCTAATTGCTTTGCTTCTTGCCAAAAGGGGCTAAAGTTAAGCCTGTACAGATAAAGTACCTGCAGCCAGTTTCAAGTCTCTTACGTAGACACAGAAACTGATTGGTAGGCCAATCACCTAAAAGGATATGTTGGAAATCGTGTTTGTGCTCTTATTAGAACACCCGCTTCGAGTGACACTCTATGACTGCTTGTGCCACTCTCCTGTCCGTAGGCCTATCTCTAAGCATTACATCCTCTCCTCTCCTCCTCCTTTTTCTTTTCAATCATTTTAACCTCCTTTCATAAAACAATCAACCCTCCAATCTCAGTCCTACATCCGCTCATTCGACCTGTCCGGGTCCTGAACTCCAACTCTACTAGCATCCTCTCCACATACCTTCCCACAGCCCACCTGCGGTGGTGCAGGGTTGCCCCACAATAACTCGAAGACAGGTCACATCCGCACAGCAAGCTTATTGTTGCACGCCAATATGCCTTCGTGCAGGGTTTTATGGTCGAGGGTGGAAAGACTGGAAAAGGTAGTAGAGGGCCAGCGTGGAGCTGAGGAAAATGAATGAGGAGCAGAGGAAAATCGATGAGAAACAGTGAAAAACCATTACGGAGCCGAGGGAATCCCACGAGGAGCTGAAAAGGCCCGCCAAGTCCCCCGGGAAAACCTCGGTTGGTGATAAAAATAACTGTGGTTCCTATTGCAGCCGCAGTTGTATTAGAATCATCTTATAAAAAGGGTATGCAGTTGGCTTACACTAGCGACCCTGTCCCTGATGACTGCCCCGACAGTATCCGTAGGCATGAAAGCAGGTCCAATGCTTTTGGCCTCGCGAGCGAGCCAGAAACACTAGAGTTTGCGGAAGCAGTAAGTTTTTGTTCCCTTCACTTTTGTGGCCAAGATGAAGTTGGACACCTAGGTTAAAGTGGCAATACTTATACAAACCACCCAACTTCAGCTCGGCCATATGGGTAGGGTATGAGGGATAGCAGGTGATGCTAACAATTCCACCGAAGAACAGAGAGCATTGACCTCCCGGAATATGATAGTATATCTCGCTCCTTACTTTAATATAATGTCTTCATAGCATCACTAACAGAAGCACAATAGGCTCCAATTATGAGCTCGACCCCTCGGTACTAGCCTTCCTCAGATCTCCCTCCTTCCCGTCCTCCTTCTTTTCTTTCTATTATGCCTATCATATAAGGGATGCGGTTAGGAGGTATGTGGCTACGGGGCGTGGGCGGGGAGTAGGCACTCGGAGATGGAAGTAAAATCGAGTTCTCCAAGAAGCCCTGTCGTTGCATTGAAGTACCGTACTGAGATGGTCACAGGCAGAAAACATCGGCAGGTCGGAACCAGCCCCGGGCAGGCGTAACATTGGACTGATGACTCTTGTTTGCTTCCCCCTTTTTTGCTCTCTATATCTGAGTCTCTGAAGCTTGATAGCGAATTGGGCCATTAGGGATTTGGAGCTTTGAAGGCCTTTTTTAATGATAGCAGCAACTGCTGATTTCTACAATAATCAAGAAGCAACTGCTCCGGGATTTTGACTTTCCCCACCCCCCATTTGTTCCATGATTTCAATCTCACGATTCCCGAGATTCCTTATTAGTATCCCCCCCCTTTTCTCCTTGATTTTTACTTCCATCTCCGAGCACACGGCGGCAAGTCATTGCTTTGACATTCCATGCCGGTAGCCATAGTATATGAGCCTTGGTTTTGTGAATACACATTGCAGCACTGCTTGTAGGTATCGGGTACTTGGTTTAGTGAGCTGTTTCTTTCACACCCCACGCTATTAGGCGATTGCAGTTGTCTTGTTTCTTAAAAGAGCTCAACTTACACGGATCTACCCGCAATTGAAAAGACGTCCCGCGGACACGACCAGCCATTGCATAACATTAACCTATGCAGAAAAGTTGGACTTCGGGGGTACTCGTACTGTACTGTACTGTACTCGAGTACTCGCGCGTGCAGACAGAAAATAGATCAGTAGGCCAATTATGTGAAAGAATATTCAACACGTTTGATCTCTGATTTGCTGGTAATTGGCTAAGGTCACCAGAGAGTGCGAATTTGACTAGGCGGCGCAACAATACTTTGTTTTCCAGGACCTGTTCAGCTGCTAATATGGCAACGATGACTCTGTTCAGAGTCGTCATGAGTACCGGTCTGTGTTTCCCTACATGGAGAGAGCACCCGGCATAACAAGCACCGGCTTACAAAATGCTTTCGACTACGGCCAGAATGGCATAGCCCATCAAAGGCAAGCTAATAGATGGTGGATGCTCGCTATGTGCTCGAGCAGAGAAACACTGTATAGAGTGCGTGCCAACACTTCTACACCATTATCGGCGATACAGACCCTATGCTCCAACCCCACTAGAATCCGCTCTAGCTAGCTATGTGTCGGTTTAGCAGTACCAGAATAATAAATTTGATTCAACACTCCACAGACCTTCTGCCCGACCATACACACCCTATACTACATGTCGCCCTACAATAACTCAAGAACCGGCACCCCGCCGTGCGAGGTTTATTGTTGAGTGACAATACGCTCTCACGCCGAAACTTGTCGTCGAGAGTAGAGGATCTGGAAAACACAATTGAGGAACAGAGGAAAACCAACAAGTAGAAAAAACTCACTGAAGACCAGAGGAGAGTCACTGAAGAGTTGAGGAAAACCAATAGAGAGCAGAGGGAAGCCATCGCAGAGCTGAAATAAGCCATCCAACACCTCCCGAGCAACCTTGTTATGGTGGCGAAAACAACTGTGGTCCTTATCGTAACCGCAGATGTGCTAGAAGCATTCTACAAAAAGGGTTTACAGTTGAGACACTAGTGACCTTCCCCGATAGCCGTGCCGACTTTATTCGCAGGCATCAGCACAGGTTCAATATTGAAGGTTCTGGATTGATGTTGGTTGATTGAGATAGATTGTGGAGGTTTCGGGAGTCTGGCGGAGAGTTCAGAAGTTCAATGGATTGGCGTGGAGGTTCAGAGATTGACAGGAAATTCTCCGGACATGTGTTTACTATTGTTATCACGGGAGTGTATGGAGAAAAGGGTAACATGCTTGGAGAGATACGGATAGATGTGGTGATTCATAGAATAGTGAGGATACATTGTTTATGTTTTACTTACACACCTGTCTTTACCGTTAGTTTGGAGAAGTAACGAACGAAGTTGTTCTTCCTTACCTTACGCTCTTGCGCACGTCGTACCACAGTTCCCACATAGTCCTTTAGTTTCTCTCTATTGCTGCACGAGTCAATCATTGACTGATATACCCATTCACAAGATTCAATACCTTTAGTCTTGCAAAAACGAGTAAGAAATCCTTAGATTTGCGGACATAGTAATTTTTGCTTTCCTTCACTTGTGCCCAAGTTGAAGTCAGCACCTAAGGTGGCAATACCTATACAAAAAAATATCTGACTTCGACTTGGCGATGTTGGTATAGGTGTGGAGGATAGTAAGTGATGCTAACATTGTCAATTAGTGACCCGGTGCGACACCAACAAGAAACACTACAGCCCATGAAGCGACTAGTGATACCGCTACACGAGCACCCCACCCCTGTGAGGGCAATCTCCGTGTGTGCGCTTTAAAGGGGATTCAGGTTTCTCTTGGGAATATCCCCAGGCCACCGGCACAATAACACCGCAGCGCAGATGGTATTGACCTTTTAGAATAGTAAGTTTTGCCCCTCGCTTTATAGAATCTGTGATATAAATAAAATAGGTTCCAATTCTGAACTCAACCTCATCGGCTAGTAGCCTTCCTCCTCCGATCTCCACACCTCCTCTCCTTTTACGCCCCTTCATTTCCCCTACCGCCATGACTGCTGGAGTGCCACCGAAAATTGTAACGGCCACACTCATCTCTCCCCTCTACCAGCTGTCTTGGCTTTCCTGAGTTCTCTACTAAGCACAGGCGACCTAAGTAGAATGATCTCGATCCCCCAGTATCCTTATTGTTAGGAAATCAGGACTTTTACCGGTAATAAGAGCTCCTTAAAATGTTTGTTAACAAATCCTTTCCTGTCGGATGTTAGAGAGTAGTGGTATGGCGCTTAAAAGTTGGGTATGATAACAGCATTTTGTATTAAGAGTTCTTCTATTGAGGTTTATAATAATATTATTATTGCACTGCGCAAAGATTAGTCATCCTTCCCACCTTATACTGGGCCAACAACTGTTACAAAAACAAGAAACACCTCACGAAGTCGTGATTGGGCGAACTAAACACCCCCCACTTGTTTATCCCAGTGCTTGCCATAGACCTGCACGAGCCTTGGTCTCGAGAAGCCCTCGGGCTTTACGTCGGCTAATGTGGCCCACGGGCTTTTTGAGCTTTGTAAAGATTTTCCCTATCATACGCGAAAATCAGTCCCACCAGTGTTCGCAGGCGACCAGGCAGGCCCGCAGATAGCCGGTAGATATACAGTCCTGCCAGGCCAGGTCAATGTGAAACCGACCTGGGCTTTGTAGGCCAGGCCTTCATAGATACCTGGCGGCACCGCCAGGCTTTCGGCATCTGCCATCGTATTAGTAAATATTTTGTTAGTGGGTGACAGACACCTTCAGATACACGCTAGTATCTGCGGATATCTGAAGATGCCTGAAGTTATATACAGATATTCGCTAATATCCATGCAATACCTGAAGATATCTGCAATCGGCTTAGCTCCGAGACATGCGAATCGAAATCAAAAAAGGAATATTCCCACGTTTCCCAGTTCTGAGAGCAGTGCGAATGCTAAGGGATTTTCTATCACTCGATATATTCCTAAGGTGTGCGTATATTACACGTGAGCAAATATTATTCGGTTATGATTTCGTGCTATTTTCCGTACCACATCAGTATCAGTACAACCGTAAATACCTAACTATTTTGGTTATAGCCGCCCCTCCACTATACCCTTCTCCTAGCACCCTTCACGTTCATGATTCCGCATAGAAAACTATTTCTCCTCTTCATTGCGTTTTCCACGTTGGATAAAACTATTAAGACAAGAATGTGAGTGTATAGTGCATAGAGATCTGCACTAAGCAGTGCACAGAGCGGTTATTCAACTCCTATGATATATGTAATAGCGGTGAAGATAGAATTATCACATGCAGGCACAGAGGGTGTTGACGCATATGCTCATTGGCCGCTCAATCGATACCAATTTATACAAATGCCCCGAAAGCTCCCCAGAATTATAGCTGCCACAGCGGATCGCTCAGAAGCCTACAGATATCTGCAGTCCGGCCAGGCCAGGCCAGATGAGACCAGGAAGTCGGACTGTGGCCGACAGCCCGGCCAGGCCGGCTCTCGGAAAAGCCCAGGGTGGCCCGGTTATGCTCAAGCCGTGCCGGACTGGCCGCTTGCGAACACTGAGCGCCATAGCAGCTGAGGGGTAGGGGTTTGTCTCCTAATAGATCAAGGGCGACTTTTTCTCCACCGCCCATCCTGAGATTCACATACCGTAGTTCAGGATCTGCATCATTCTTTGATTTCATAGGAGGATACAGGGAGATTATAAGTGGCCAGTGTGATCTATTTTTATATGTTTTAATACAAGCTGGAAATGTCGTGACTGGAATTAGGCTCTAAGTGACATCAAGTTTCCTATTCTTTGATTACCTAGGTTCCATGTGGGATCTCTGTACAGTACAGACTTTTGTACTCGTATCTAAATAATAGCCGAGAGGAAGTCGTGTAACTATCTATATGAGAATCATATAAACTAACCTATCATGTCGCTAGTATTGTACCGCCTTAGCCTTTGCGGACAACAACCTCAAAGTTTGGGATATGATACTCCCTTATGATATACTATATGAAAGTAGATATATTTAGTCATACTCCTACTTTTTGCTCTGGCCCGTGTGCCCCCATGGGCCAGGCCTTGCCAGTACTCAAAGAACTGGAAAACAAAGCATATAGTGATCGCAGTATTTGCTCCAGGGGAACCAGAAAAAAGCATGCCAAAATTCCCAAAAGGCGGACCCAAGACACTCACTACCTTCGAACGCTAATCGTAAAATACCACTTAAACCTTTCCTTCACATTTTAAGTGTGCGCTTTTATCATTTATCAGCAGAGGAATCCACAAAAACAGACCTCTCCCTCTTCTTATCGCAACATCGCTGCCCACGTGACCCCCCCCCCCCAATAATAATTTAGCGATAACAATTATCAAGTCATTCCCATCCTATGCCATAAGCAATTTCAAGTCATAATGCCAAACCAGCATTGCGCGTAAAAGGGAAATCCCCCATCTTCACCGGTGGCCACTTTGAGGGAGAGGATGCTACTTGTGCAGCTTTATTGAGGGTATGATAGACTGTCCCGGTGACAGCATTGGCACAGTACCACTCGAGAGTAGATCATGGACCGATGGAACGAGCACCCCTAATGTAGAACTGACCGCAACTCGTCCAAAGACTAGCAGAGATTGTTTTCATGATAGACATGTTGGGGTAGATGCCGCTTGTGGTACCGGTACTTTATGGCCGAGTCTGCTTCTCCACGGAAACTAAGGTGGAGGGAGAGAACTGCCATTTCTTGAGGAAAATACAGTATTGTAGTTATCTTATCTCGGGGCGGGTGTGGTTTGATGTGAGGGTTATTTTACAGTTTTCCCATCGCCAGTCTCGGTGACCTACATTTGTGATAGTTGGAGTAACACTCAACTATCTCCTCCCTATCATCATACCCCTCCTCCTATCCTACTAGTTCTCGTGGTTTCTCGGTTAAGATTTGGCACCCAATTTGTCCTAGCAGGCGGCGAGAGCTCCGTTCCCCTGAAAGGGTATAGCCCACCAGCAATGCGTAGCTAGAATGGGATCTAACTCTCAAAGCGAAAACAGCATAATATTATGAACTATTATATGTATCATGCATGCGCCAAGCCAGAAACCCATAAGCTCCAGTAAACTTGCGGCAATTCGATTTACCAATGGTTCCCCTAATAGTTAGGATTCCATAAGTCACACACCTTCAGCGGAATGGACTCGAGTTGCCTGATTGAAGTTGGGTTTTGTTTTTATTTGGTGGTTGACGCACCAAAAAAAACGCAACCCCAATCCGGCGACTTGAGTACTGCGCCAGCTCCGCAATCCTACAATTCAACCATCAATCATACAGTACTAGACAAACCTTATCCTATGGTACCAAAACGAATACTAACCGCGCCCCGCCAATTGGCCGAACACCCGAAACTCCACGCACGTTCCAACAACTTAATCCACCATTCGCTCGAACGGTACTCTATTATACTTAACTTACTCGTTTATCTGCGAGATACTGGCACCGCATCAGGATACCGGCACCTTAACCGCCAGGGCTACCGGTATTCCCTTCCTGTCCTTACACTACCAGCACAGCCAGCCAGCCCCATGACAACACCAAAAGACTATTTTTCACTTTTTACTGCACTTTCCAACCAGCACCGTAAACCCTGAAATTGTGGGTTGGCGGGTTTTCCCTCAGTCTAGCACAAGATCAGGGTCGAGTGGTAATTTATGGTTTGGATTAAAGAGGGAGATAGGTAGGTGGGTAAGCGAAGTGTGGGATGCTACAAGTATGATAGCGGTGTCGCGAGGGATTTTTGGAAAAAATATCACGGGGTCGAGGGTTGGAGAGAAGGAAAGGGTCACCGCTTTCTTTGGATGTGCTCTTTTACATGAACCGCTGCTGCTGCTACTCACTCCTACTCTCCCGCTCGCTCGCTCGCTCCACTTTGTCTTTCTATTCTCTCTGCCCGTCCGTCCGTCAGTTTGTCAGTTGTCAGAGAGTAAGAGAGAAAGGGAAGCGAGTGAATGAGTGAGTTGGGCATATATACTAGCAGAGCGCAGCCGAGTTCGAGTAAATTACGGCGACGGTACAGGATCAAGGTTGTTGTCAACGGTGATGGCCCTAGCAGCTTTCAAAAATTTCAAGAGGGTATCGAGTGTTAGACCTTCGTTTATTGTATTGCATTGTGAGTTTCCCCTCTCTGCTCTCGCATTTCTCCCTATTCTCTCCCTTTGGCCCCCCGATGGATGTACGGGTAGGTAATATATGGAATACAGATATCTACATCCTATTCTTTATTCTCTTCGGCGCTGTTGCAATATACCTCGGCGGTAGTGTGCCTTTCGTTGATGCGATATTTTTTTCTTCGTATGTTCCCCTCCCACTCCACTTCCTCCCATATGTCCGTCTATCCGGAGAGGGCAGCGTTGACCTTGAACTGGGAATTGTAGTGGTTCTGCGGCACAAGCTGGTTTGAATACGTATGTTTGGAAATTTCTCTTTTCCCACCCCCCCTTTGATCTGATCCATACGATTTCCCTCCCCCAATACTTGGTCACTGGGAAACCGAGGGAATGGGATCGGTAGTGAACCAGAGCGGTTCATATGCGCTCATCCGCATATCACGCCGTAAGAACTTGAATAATTGGCACTCGCGCTAAGACGTCCGGGCACCCTCTCTTGGGTGGGGGGGTCGGAGGCTGCCCCCCCGGGGAAGCAAAAGTGTGTCGACCTCCCAGCACGAGTGCCAATTATCTAAATTCTCGCCGCACAAGCACCTATATTTAACCAGCAAAATAATCCCTGCCTGGCACGAAAACACCTCCCCAGGTACTTACGTACCCGCCGGTGACGGGGAGCCGGGAATCCTTTGCTTATGTAATCAATCCGAATGGATATAAGGGGATACTAATACCAGATGGTTGTTAGTATCGACCTGAACAAGATTAATACCTTCCAGCAAGTTGTCACTTACCTCTTGCCGTTCGTGACGACTCCGATATTCGTGCATACTCTGGTCGTCTTCGTTAGGATACACTTTTTTGAGAAGAGGTTTGACTATATTGGTATCTCCCTTTGTCTTGCTTTATTTACTCCCTCGTGTCTCCTTCCCTCAGCTATCGGTAGTAGTGGTGATCGGAGGGTAATGCGGTGTGTGAGAGTGAAATAGTCGAGGAAGCCAAGAGGAACACCCAGCTACAGCGAACGGTGAGCGCTGCCAGGCGTTCGAAGGATAATGTCAGAGGTGGGGGTGTGGAGAGCGGAATCGGTATGTATCGTGTACCCCTTCTACAACATTTACCTCCTTCCGTTGTCATGGAAATTGACAACCGTCTTATCTCATTTGGAAAAAGTGGTCCTGAGAGCAGCAGACGGAAGCGCTCTTCCAACGCAAACGACACAAACCTCGTCAATCAATGATACAGGCACCACTCCCCACTCTCCCGAAGCTCCAACTAGCGGCCGCATTGTATGGGACGTACCGGCCTCTCACTCCACCCAAAACGCCCACCAATCCGAGGAAGAAAAAGCCCACTACTACGACACCTCCCGGTCGACAGCGGGGGCAATCCGCCGCTCTTCGGTGGACACAATTCACGAGATAACGGATACCGGCGATATCACCCGTGTGGACACAGGCCCCGCTTCCTCCTCCTCCCGCCGTGTGCGAGCACTAAGTCGTGAAAATTCCCTAAGCCGTAACCGGCCCAGTTTCCGCAAGAGCAGGGACGACCCGCCAGCACCGTACCTCAGCTATAACCCGAGCGTCGGGCGTAATTCCCGCTTTTACGACCTGACGGAAGAACAGAGAAATGAGCTCGGTGGTATTGAGTACCGCAGTTTGAAAACGCTGGCATGGATCCTTATCGCCTACTACGCTTTTATTCACGTTTTTGGTGTGATTATGCTCGTGCCATATCTTCTGCGGTCGCTGAAGTATGGGAAGATTTTGGATGACTTCGGGGTCAACAAATCTTGGTGGGGGGCTTATACCGCCATGTCCTGCTTTGCCAATGTTGGCTTCCTGCTTACACCCGATTCGATGGTTTCGTTTCAGAGGGCGTCATTGGTGCTGATCGTTTCCGGGTTTTTGATTATAGCTGGGTTTGTTGCCATCCCCGTCCCTTTGAGCTATCAAACTTTGAGGCTAATCGGGCAGGAACACGGGGTTCCCACTACTGCTGAGGTTCACCATTTGGTGCCTTTTCAAGTTGTGCCCGGACAGGTACCCGGATAAGCGCGACGTGAGTCCCCCAAGGGAGTACCTTGTGGGTGTACTAACATGCCGATAGGAATTGAATTTCCTGCTGGATCACCCTCGGCGGTGCTTTACACTGCTTTTTCCCAGTGGAGTGGGTCCCCATCGCGAATAGTTACTACACCCATAACTAACCATGACCAATCAGCCGACGTGGTGGCTCTTCTGGATCCTAATCGTAAACCACCCTCCCTTCCCACTAAGATACCAAATTTTGACACTATCCAGATCCTCAACATCGCCGACACGGTCCTCTTCATAGTGCTAGACCTCCAAACCCCCGTTGTAGAATCCATCCCGGCTGGCTACAGGGTCTTAAACGCTTTGCTCCAAGCAGTCTCGACCCGCACTGCCGGCGTCTCCTCCGTCCCGATCGGTTCCCTACATCCCGGCATTCAATGCAGCTACCTTATAATGATGTACATCTCCGTCCTCCCACTCGCAATCTCCATCCGTCGCACGAACGTGTACGAGGAGCATTCATTAGGGATCTACATCCCATCCGCCGAAGCCAGGGAAGCGCAGGAGGAGAAGAGGGACGAAGGGACCTATATCAAGGCGCATATACGCAGGCAGTTGGAGTTCGACCTCTGGTATGTGTTCTTGGGCCTGTTCCTGATATGTGTTGCCGAGGGGAGAAGGATTGCGGATGCGAGTGATTACGTATGACTCCAATGTCCCTTTTCCGGTTTTAGTTAACGTGAGTGTAGGCGTTCACAGCATTCAGTGTATTTTTCGAGGTCGTTAGCGCTTAGTAATCCACCCCATCTCTTATTTCTTCCCTTCTTCTTTTACGATGCTAACAATACCAGTGGAGACGTCGGTCTATCACTCGGCTACCCGGGCCTCAACACCTCCCTCTCCGGAACCTTCACCACATTCAGTAAACTCGTCATCGTGGCAATGGAGATCCGCGGCCGGCATAGAGGTCTCCCGTACGATGTCGATCGCGCAGTGTTATTGCCTAACGTAACGACGCCGGATTCGATGTTTGCGCCGGATGGTGCCAGGTTGGAGGGGGTGAAGAGCAGAAATGGTGAGAAGGATGAGGAGATTTAGTGTGGGGGTATTACGGGTAGGTGGGGTTATGGGACGGCGGATGGGTTTGTTGTATGTTGTGCTGTGTTTTTGGATGGTAGAATTAGATGGGATGGAATGGGTTGTGTGCGGATCGTATAGCTTAGCGCTGCGTTGTGGAGAGGGGAGGATATATCTGATGGATTGTTAGGACGTTTCTGAGGCGGGCTGGCGTTTGTATTTGAAGGAGGAGCGGAGGAGAAAAGGGAGGGTGGATGTTCTTCGTTTGTATGATAGGTCACATCATAAGCACTATATGCACATCTACGGTACACAACCTGGTGCAAATACCGCATTGCTTAGGACAAGGTGCATGTATTGTGGTGGTTCTAATTACGAACCATAAAGCCAGAACAAAAACCATTCACAAGGGTCTTAGGCCTACTGGTGGTGGGTGCAAGTTGATTAATGGCTGACGGACTACACCATACCAACAGACCACCACAATCTCGCAAACCCAAGGAGGCCTTGTATTACGCCTCTGAACAAGCCTTAACCCTAAACACCCACTTACACAAATTAGCTCCCCAATTTTCCAACCTCCCCCCCCCTAGCATCGCACCCAGTCACTTGCTCATCATACCCTACCTGTCATACCACATCGCTGGTGACATATCATACGACATGAGCGTCGAACACAATACCCCGAACAGCATCACCTGGTGGAAAAAGTAACTTAAAACTTGATTAACAATCAAATAATTTCGCTAGATCACAATATTTTACAAAGAGGATAGATAAATTGAAAAATTCCGTTTTTTTCTTTTTTTCTTCTTTCTTTCTCTCCTGCCCCCAGTGATATGAACAAGAAAATCCGAAGACAAAGTAAGAAGGAAAGAGAATAAAGACACATGGATAAACTGATAATCAAGCCATGTGAGAGTCAAATCTCATGTGCGTAGGAGGGATAGAGTAGGTAATTCATTCCTTCCGATGAGAACCCCTTCTTTTTTTCTTTCCACATTATCACCCATTTGCCTACTCGCCAAAAGATATTCCTGCGAGCTTTATTGCAGGAATTCTACGGTAGAGGTGGTTACGTTTGCTGGTAAGAGTCAAAAAAAAAACACCAAAGGAATTGCATTGCAGCACAGTCTCAATACCGATACGTTAATAAGTGTGCAGAATACATCGGCATAAGTGATTCCAGGTCAAAGAAATTACAGTGTCCGTTCCAGCCCCCCTCAAGCCCCCCGCGGAAGAACAGAATGCCCGGAGCAATAAACGACCTGAACAATCAGGCCAAGTGAGCAACATCCTTAAAAGTATGATAGGACCACTGAGTCGGGTCTCTCCACTTGTGAGAGTTGGATACTATGCCCACCAGTACCCCATAGTTAGGTAGCATCTTGTCAAGTTGGCAAGTATAATACCTGAATCAACTGACAATCCCGAGTACGGTCTTGGTGGCAAGATTCGTTGGCACCCACCCTCACCCCTATTTTTAAAAAAACGGCGGATTTTAAGCACTTACCGCTCGCCCAAAAGCAATACAGAATCAATGAAACCAGTTCTGTGGGGTAGGCGATTTCCCGGACCCCTTCGGGTGGGAATTGTGGGAATTGTAGGAATTTTCTTACTACTCCATGAGGACAAAGGCGCAGATTTGATAGTGTTGAAAAGTATGATATCGTTTGTATAGGAAGCTCTTTTGAGATTAAAAGTAACTTTTGCCCTCTATTGCTATTACTGGTATTGAACCAAGGGCATTTACTAACAGAGCTTGTCACTAAAGAGTGATAATATCTAGGTAGCTGCAAAGGATCCAGCAAATTTTAACATTTTCTCCTTGAACAAAGCCGACATGCAAAGTGAAAACGCCAATTTTTTGTGTAAAGTGTGGAGTGTGTCGACGAATTTTGTGGCCAGGATTGTATAGTATGGGACTAAGCTTAAAATACATCAGTAAATAGCAGTCTAGAGAAATCGTTGGGCTATATATACAGTCACTAGACAAAAGTCTTGATGATTCTACCGTCTCGTGCATGGTTCGTGATCCACCACTCTACAATGGAATCTTGCCATTTCTTCATGAAACGAATGAGGAGATATTGGATCCAAAAAACCACACCAGCACATTATTGATTAAAATTTAATTGAAAGAGTGATGGTAAACGAGCAATCCCGCCACAGTGCACCAATTCTCATTCTGATGTCTGACACACTGCCCTTTGGTACTGGCCATTGCAGCAGAGCATCTTAGAAGGTATTAAGCAACAGAGTTTCTCCAAGCAGGCTCTAGGATGGTCACTGAAGATTGGCTTATTAGCTAGCCAGTGGAAGAGGCATTTTCAAAGTGACCCCAGTCACCCCGTCTAGCAATGAAGTCATGTACAATTAACTAATAGTTCCAGTATCAGCCAATATCATTTGAGAGATGTAAAAAAAAGGACCTTTTCCACCACCTATCACTCCCCACCTTCACCTGTGACATAAGGCGGAACCTCTTTTGCCAGCATTAAATGGTGTTCTAGTATGATACCATACTACTGTAACCGCTTCTTTGGAGTCTGTGACTATGTAGAGGGTGACGCTGTCTTCTTACCACAATCTTGCTGGGTCAGTAATGGCTCAGCCTCACCAAGACTATTGTCTAGTAATTGTAAAAAGTGACTCAAGACTGTTAGCCTGAGGTGCCTAGTTATATCAAGCGCAGTAGAGTGAACCCAAGCGGCCAGTCCGTCCTGCTTCTGGTATGGTTATTTCAGGGACGGCCTGGCCGGACTATGGGAAAGTGGCCCTCTGAAACCGAAGCCCGGCCTAGCCTGGCCACCTGGCAGCTTTGTCTTAAGTTTCTGCAGGATTTGACCGGGGGGTTGCCTAAGCACTCCAGCCAGGGCTTTGGCGGCTGTGAACAATTTCGACCGGACTAATCCAGGCTTTTCGAAACTACGACCGGCTGCTTGGGGTCACTGGACTTATTATTACCATAACACTATGAACACAAAACCCTTGCTTTCAAGCATATATGCGGTAGTCGAGTGCCGGTAGGCTGTGGTAGTCCTCGAGTACAAGTGTTCTTCGATGGGTTGTCACTTGAAATTTATAGCCGGTGCTTAAGGAGAACAAACAATACAAAGTCGCGGTTTTTCCCAGGACTGCTGGAAAACCACTTTTAAGCCACAGAGAATGCTGGGCAATTTCACATGAGATCTTGCTTATTGGATACAACGATCTCGGCTTCTTTTCCTGGAGTAATACGCTCCCTTCACTTCGTTCAAGGCATACATTGCCAATAGGATGAGATATGGGATGAGATATCACACAAGCCCGGCTTCTTTCACATATACCTGTACGTTTTTCAGGTTCTGCCGGTGTTAATTTTCAGCACTTGCGTCTTAGCGTTGATGGTTTGCCCTGGCGCTCTGTCCCGGCTAGTACGAGGCCGAAGGGTTGCTAATATTAGCGGACACGGCGGGGGAAGGCAAGGGAAATGTGAGATATCGCATGGTTATTACAAACATTGCAGAGGAGCTCGGAGGATCCTTACAATATCGTTGGGATTAAAGTTTGATGGAAGAAAGGACCTACCCGCGGTTGTTTCCCGGGAGAGAATCCATCTCGTTGCGCAAAAGTGAACGGGGGATATCGGCCGCCCTTCCTGGAAAATATTGGGGTCAGTATAAAGCTATTCTCGTCCGGGCCCGCCTTCCCCCCCCCCCTTTTCTTGTATCTCCCTTTGAAGATATATTTGTTTTTCTTTCATAAGGATATGGTGCGAAGGGGTAGATTGGTCCTTTGCCAGTTAGGTATTTCATGTGATATTACGGAGCGAACAAATACTTGTTCTACTGGCAGGTGGATTTGGATCCCGTCTTTACTTCAGGTCAAGAATAATGATATATCTTATTAAATATTGAATGTATAATAGGAGTAGGTACATCCTCAGGGGGAGAGAAATCATAGACGTTAATCCCTACCTGCTAAAAACAGGATGCCTTCCCCCTCAAAGCGGTATTTACGGCCAGGAGAGTGATGAAAAAAGGTAGGTTTAGCCGTGAGGATGTAGTGTATAAAGATTCTCTCCCCGGAGCTCAAGAAGCACCCAGATTGAGTGCTGCGCCACATTTAGGCTACACGGCGGGAGAGCGGGAGATAAGAAATTTTGGCCCTCCAACTTCCCATGGTTCGAGAAAATACCTTATTTCTCGCGAGATGAACTACGGTATTCCTCAGGGCGAGAGAAAGGCTTGTTCATGGGAGGTCACCCGCCAAGATTATCTAACCAAAATGATCCAGGTAACGAGAACCTCCGCCATTAGGCACTTCGGTTAATCCCACTAGACTCCCTATGGCCCCCGGATCATTATATACTCGAGTACCACAACAGTAATGGTGCATATATGATGCCATTAGCGAAATCACATGGTCACCGAGACTTTTGCTTAGTCACTTTCATAATATTATACAAAGGGTGTGTCATGGATGTTGTTGTGATTACAAAAATGTAAGTTAAACATTCTGAGACCATGCACCCGTCACCATCCTATCACTTTATGCAAATGTTCGCGTTGTGGACGAGAAATCTGTGCATAAATGTGATACCCGCAATTTGCCTTCCAACTTCAACCGCGACCACCTACCAGCGCGGTAGAATGCGGGCACTCCCCTCAGCCGATCCCTATGTTCATATAGAATCACTCGATATATGCACCATTCTGACGCGCTTCCGTCGGTATCCACCGTGGGTCGATCACCAACCTCAAACCCCCACAAACACACCCGTCGGTTATGTTATATTCTCTTCTTTCCCCCAAGCACCACCACTATCACTTGAACCCCTTCCACCAACCCTCGGTTCCTCCGGCGAGGCGTAACTGTCGTCCTCCTACGGGACGATCGCATGCATAGAGGTTTAGGCCAGGATTAATTAACCATTTCGCTATCTCTCCCCCCCCCCTTGGAAATCATGCGCGAAGGGCGGAGAAGCCAGATCCCGTCGGAAATAACACTACGATCCTGGATTGGCCAATTGCTTTTTCGTGAGCTTGGCAGGTCGATTTGAGCACCGGTCGTTCTGACGGGGGGATAACACGCCGGGTTGTGGGCAGAATGTTTTGTCAAGCGACTCAGCGTTTGACTCAGGGAAGGTCTCGGGATGCCGGTTAATGCTTCCTAGGTTGTGCATACTTCGCGAAGAGATGCAATTGATAAAAGCCGTTTGTTTGTGATACCCCCATGATATTCGCCACCGCCAGGGGCATATTCGGTGCTAACCGATAGCCAGGAGAATTGCGAAACCCAATTATCCCACGGTGACCCAACCAGAGGCAAGTTCAGGCTGGCCCGGCAGCGATGTTGAGGTTGAAATAAAGTAAACCATCGGAACTTCCCGTCTTGGCAGGACCGAGCTGCCCCGATTAGTCAATAGCCATTCAGAAAGAGTATAGTTCCCCAGGCAAACTCTTGACTAAACTGAATCACTAAGGAGTGCGAACTACCGTATGGGAAATGTTTTTTGATTTGTGTGAGAAATCCAACGTCATAAGACATAGGAAACTGCCAAGGAGTAACGTACTGAGTACGAGACTAGTATGTCACTCCAGCAACGATCCCCTGCCGAAGAAAAACCTTCACGGCAGGCTCCGGGCGTGGAAGTCACCCCCGACAACTTCATCTATTGGGACTCCAACGCCGAAATAGTCTCAAGCCAAAATTTTGTTATTCTTGGCTCCAGAGGGAGCCCTATAGAGTGACGAATAATAGAAGCAGTGTAGAGTTCCAGAATAGCGAGGAGAGCGATAAATCATGTAAGTGTCGGCCTTCCCGTCCATCCATTTATCACGACCCCAAGATCAGGGATTTGTTTCTAGTGAGAACAGCAACCTCTAGGGCTATCCTGGGGTCTTGTGGAATCTTTGCGTTCCCCTCAATTCCTCTCAGGTAAGGGGCCATCTACTTGCAGTCAGCGAGTGCCTTTCTTCTGCATGCAGCAGATACCCTAATGGGAACGCCCAAACCGCGTCAAATCCCAGATAGTCCGTACGGGTGTAGAGAAGCTGTACCTGGCATGAAGGCTTGATCGGCTCGGTGGTTTAGTTGTTGTTGCCCAGAAAGAAGAGGACTTAGAGAAGATTTCTGAGTTCTCTGCCCGGCTAGCCCTGCCTAGGGGATGAGGATGAGATAGCCTCCTACATGTGCTAAATGCGGATACTCCAATCATCTCTCCACCTTGTGGCAGCCCCAGATTCAGACAATTGAGACCGCAGCAGCGGGAGGGGCTCTCTGGGCTGGCCGGCTCCTAGCGAAATCTCGTCTAGACACACAGTTAGAGACCGTCGGAGTCCGCCTGACGACACGCCCTGCGACACAACACTACACAGAACCAACTTCGTGAACATCCCAACTCCTCCGACAACTCAAGCAGTAAGCCTAGCAGTCAGATTGACGGTCGCCGCGAGTCCAGAAGGCTTAGAGTTAATATCCTCGAGTGATTACATGTGATCCAGAGTCATCTCGTTAGTGCGCGAAAAACAAGCTGGGTGGTATGATATATCGGGATAAGCGAGACAACATCGAGCAACATGAATGGGGGGACGTTTTTAGTCGGAATCTCATACCCTAATGGCTAACTGAGTAGTGAGGGTATTACATGGGAAATCTCCTTGGGAAGAGACTTTGGTGTTACGGAAAGAAATGGGACTGATGGTGCGGGCTATGTAAGCCTCCTCCCAATCACCTAGACACCGATGATGCGCAATGTGATGACGGTAGATAATGAGACCTCTCGCAATCAAGGCCGTCGGAAGCCCTCCGCTTTGCGTCTACCATTAGTGAGAGCCTAACATATTTTTAGACTTCCCTCTAGATGGATCCCTTTGAAGAGTCTTTCCTTCCCCACCTCATGTGCCGGAAGCCAGACATTTCCAATAGAAAACGAGCATTTTTCCGTTAATGGTTGCTCGCCAAAAGTTACCCCCATTTGGAACCCTACGAGAGCCCCGCTGGGAGAAGTAGGTCCAAGACAAGAAGAGGACTGGGCCAAGTGCAAACTCCTTGCATCAGAGGGAGAGCGTTAAACTGACCTGGAACACCTCACAGGATGCTCCACGTTGTACAGAAGGGTGGCCATGAAGCGCCGATCCCCATGTTAATTAGTTTGTTTGCACATATCCTTGGTCAGGATCATCGACTTCTTATTCACTGCAAGTAGGGCCCTTCAGCCTTTCCTCCCGATCCTGGGAACATGGACAATCTGGTGAGGTGGTGATAGTTGGCAATCGTTACCCCGGGTAGCGTAACTCCCAGACACCATGCTCTTACCCGTGATTGGTGGTACCAATCCTTCACTCCATCTTGTATGGGTTGAGACGAATATAGTTCACCCTAGCAGAGAGCGGGCGTTATAGAGAGAGCGGCAAGAAAGGTAGTTATTAGAGGAGCTCCAAAATTATTAACAGAACCATTATCCCCCACCCCCATCAGAGAGATTAAGAGCTAAGTTACACCATCCCAGCAGCATGTCACACGAGAGAATGCAATCTCTGGAAGTGTGGATACCGTGATTGCACAGCCACCTTTCACTGCTTCCAGAAAACCTGCTTCCTTGCCTACGTGGTTATGTCTGAATACAAGTACTTCGCACTTATTTGACCGAAAATCATTCGACCCACAAATACAAGCTCTCGGCAAAACAAACGCGGACCTGCCAGGCGTACTCGAGAAGTGTTATGATACTCCGGCAGCCGGACGCCGTTTCAGCGAACTCAGCACCGTTTCTGCACGGGAAAGCTGAGTGCAGAAAAGGGAACAGCCTATGATATTTGAACCCCGAAAGTAGAAGTAATTTGTTTTTTCGTACCCTAATTCTACTTAGATGGTTTTTTAAAATAATAATAATAATAATAATATAATAATAATCCTAAATCCGATATTGCTTCTCAGCCTAAGACATTTTTCCTTCTCAAAGTGGTTTAGTTGGTTGTGAGCGGAATGACGTTTCGGAGGAACCTATCCACAATAAGGATGATGCTCCATGACTCACCTGCGAGATGAAAGAATTTGGAGAACATCCTCCGTACCAATATATCCAAGGGGGGGGGGTGTCATACGATTGAGACTAACTGCTCAACACCGAACACTTTTCATTCCCTGCTGTTCTTAATCTGGCTGTCTCTCTCTTTACCTCTATCGCCATGGCCATCCCTAAATCCAGGATGGGATCCAAGTCTAACCTCGTGAAGTGCAAAGATGGTTACATCGATGGTCGAGGGAAGCGCTTCGATTGCCGCGCTGATATCTTTTTAGCATTCGACAACACCGCCGAGTATGCATGCATGCAGAAAGGGTATGCATCAGAGTGATGGAGGGGCCGTTTGAAATTTTGGGTAACCAATGCCTGCTGCCAGGCACAACGAAAGGCAAATTACTGTTCTGCACTGTTCTTTTAACCCCCCTTGATATTGCAGGAAAAACATCAGGGTAAACCAAATGACCAGTCGATAAGAGACCCACCCCCTTCAAGGAAAAACCTAACCATTATAATCCTTTCCCCTCCCTTTTTCCCCATTTCCCCATTTCCCCATTTCCCAATCCTTTCCCCCCCCCCTTCACCCACCAACCCGGGAGTTGAGGCGAAGCGACAAAAATACCAAGCGAAATAAACTAAATTATCTAGGCGCAAGGGGTGCGTAAAGTGCACGAAATGTCAATCACCACCCGCACGCATTGTCGTTTGGTTAAACTAATCTCACACCCTTTACCAAATTTTTCAACCAAGTTACTTTCATCCTCGAGCATTGTATGAACCCTCCCTGATACCACGTTTCGGGATGCTTGGGTATCCGGGAAGCCCACCACAACCCTTCCTTCTTTTACCCAAACCATTTGAGTGCACACACTTTGGAAAAGAACCTTGCTTGATGCTTGCTGACCTCGCCAAACTGTGCCCCAAGCGGCAAGGCCTGCCTGCCCTTTTTTCATTAGCAAAGCAATTTCAAAGCCCCGAAGGGCTGTGACATTTAGGTTTTCTCTCCAGTTGGCTTACAAAGGATTCACATTGCGCAGCAGAAAGAGCCGGATCAAGAACTCATTATCAAGAGAGGTTTGCTTTTGTCCCTGTAGAGTAGATCCTCGTCGGTCGCTACTCCGGCGTAAGGATAAGCCGAAACCAAGCAAGCACCTTTAAATCGCTTTTAGTGCTACCGATACAGTAGTGTCCAATGCCCTTGTCCGTCTGGGAAGGTCAGGGGAGATGTGGGTAGCAAAGACACAACAAGGACGAAAGAGAGCAAAAAAGCTTGGGGTTACGCCTACACAAGTAGCCAGCGGGCAACGAGGGAAAAAATAACGTTGGCCCGGGTCCAGTTCAAACCCCGCGAACTGAACTCTTGGATGAAAGGGAAAACCGGAAGGCGATATTTCAAAAGAGGCTAGGTTGTTGATGTTAACAAGACAATCCAAGGAAAGTTAGTACAATTCGCTCAGTCCGGATCCTTGGAATCACACATCCCATAGATAACTTACACCCCCCCCCCCAAATCAATCAATCGGGCGTCCAGGCCCAGTTACTGTACCACCCTATCACCATTCAATTAACTTGTATGTACCATACAGTATAGTTCGCTATGCAGACACCAGCCCGCCTGAACCCTTACTCTTACCGTCCAAGGCTCTGCACTTCTTTTTCTCGTGACTCCTTCACCCATCAGACCCCATCGATATATTAGGACTCGTGCCCCTCCCGTCGTCTACCGAACATTGAGATTCACAAAACCCACACACTCCCTTATCCAAACGATTATCTGATTGTCTTCGATAGACTTTCATCCACTACATCACAGACCGAACGAAGGGACAAAACCAACATAGACGGTAACCACCTCCAAGGAAAAAAAGACGCAAATTGCCATCACACTCTCTACAAAATCTATATAAGAGGAAGGAGAAGAAAAGAAAACAGGAAATAAAAGACCGTTTATCTAGCTCAAAATGTCGTTTTGCAGCTCACCAGCATCGCAGAGGTCCTCCTTCTCAAGCACATGTTCAATAGACTGCACATCACCAAACACCGCAGTTACTACGCCCAGCAGCACCGGGGCAACTTCACCAAAGCTCGGACAATCCTACACAAATACGCAACCCCCATCACCAGATGCGCCCGACATCAGCTACCCATACAATCCCACCTCACCCATCCCGATGAACGAATACCCCCCTTCCTCCGTCCCGCCATCATATGCGTACAGCTGCAGCAATCAGATCCCGAGCCCTTCACCATTCACATATAATACTACCCCCCCGCCCTTGTCCGCTTCTCCCAGTAACTACGGATACCCGGGGTACTCCAACTATATGCCGGAATCCCCACTGCAGCCTTCACCTTATGTTCATCTGCGGAGTCCCACACCGTTGCCGTCCATGGACAGCAGCGGTAGCAGTAGTATGGGTGGTGGTGGCGGTTTTACTGCTGCTTCACCGAGAAAGTATTCCGGATACCCGCCTGCTTCAGCGTTTTATGGCCCGATGCCGAATCCACCTGCCCATTCGGCGTCGCCGTCGTCTTCAAGGTACCGGAGAAAACGCTCGGAGACGATAAACCCCGAAGAGTATAAATCTGAATCGTGGTATACAGCGGATGGAACGAAAGTGGAATGTTCAGCTATGCATTTGCAATGCGCAACAATGTGACGGGATGAAAAAAAATCCGAAACTCTTTGGATTTTTTCTTTCTTTCTCGCACCATCTCCCATCTGTCGATTTCCTTTGATTTTCTTGTATATGATACTTTGATTTTTTATTTGATTTTTCTAAGGGGCCTTTTATTTGCTCGGGAAGGGCGAGCTTGGAGGAACTTGATGATTCACGGATTCACGCATGGCCAGGAGGACGACAAGAAGGATGACGAGATAGTAAGGGGAGTGGAGTGGCAGTAATGGCTTTTCTCACATTGCTCTACAGAATGACCGCGAAACCATTTCATCGCCACATCTGCTACGACACCTACGACATCTACACCCCCCTCCATATCGCAACGCTACATACCGTTGCGACACACCGGATAAAACATCACCCTACACACGCAAGATGCTAACATCTTGCTCCGAACGTACGAACCAGCGAGTCTTTACAAGTGACGGTCACTTTTATCCTACCTCCCTCTGCGCGTCTTTGCGCAACAGAAAGGATAAGAGAAAGTTTCTTGTGGGATTTAGGGCCTCCGCGGAGGCGAGAGAGATTTGGCAGATTGGAAAGCCTTGCCCGACGAGGGATGGGAGGGTTGGGTTGGGTTGGGTTGGGGTTTGGGAGTCGTGATGCAGCGCAGGATTGATGGGGAGCGGGAAAAAAAGGAAACGCTGCAAGAGAGGAATGAGAGGATAGAAGGATCAGAGGATGACACAGCCCCACGAGTTACCCTCCATGTGTGCTCGAGTACAGCAGTACCTCCAATCCTCTCGATATTGCGTTACACGGACCCCGCTAGAGCAGCCGGTTCAGGAGGTAGGGTCAATAGTTATCTGCTCCTGTCCCAGTTGTTAGAGCCTGCAGCACAGCAACAAACGAGCCAAGGTGGAAAGGGCTCGAAATCTTACTGAGTTCGACCGGAGCCCACTCTTTTTCCCCTACCCATTCAACGTTGCGGTACCACCACCAAACAGCTTCCCTGCTTGAACTGGTCATAGCGGGCTGATTTCCCCCCAAAAAAACAAAAAAAGAACTCTAATACTCGAGTACAAGAGGGTTAAATTCTCTCTCTTTCCCTTCCTCTTGTGCTTCCCGCCGTTTCATCACGGGGAAACAGTCATTTGGGCCACGGAGTCCCCGATGGTCTAACCGCTTTTGTACAAATCGAAGAATACCAGAGAGCAACCGGTCCAGCCTAGTAAAAAAAAAAAAAAAAAAAAAGGGAAAGAACTATTTTTGTCAACAACAACCTTCTTCCGCTTCTTATCACTTTTTTTATTCCAAAAAGAACCCCCCTTTCGTAGCTGATCGGATTGGATTGTATGGGGGGGTTTTTTGCTCTTTCTTGAAACTTCACATTTTCGAACCCTTTCTTCCCACTTTCTTTTGATTTACCTGTATCTTGCTTTGGTTCCTTGCTTACTTCTTCTTTCTCCCTTCCCACTCACTCCCTTCGCCTCCTATCATACCAGTAACCCAAACCCCCCCCCCCTCATTTCACCATATTCATCTTAACCCACCAGGGCCTCTTTCCTTTTTTCCCCTTCTTTTCTTTTCTTTTTCCCATTATTTTCTTTTTTTCTCGGGGCGTTTATTAGGTTTCTCATTCTTCTCCATTTGTCTATTTTACCCCTCTGCTCCTTCCCTCTCTCCCCTTCTACATTTCTTTGTCCATTTTTTATTACTTTCTCACCTCGACACAGCAAACCCTCTCATCTCATCCTCAGTGAGCGAGTCGGAGGGCTTGATTGCTGTCGCATGTTTATGTTTATGTTTATTTTTTTTACTTTTTAGGTTTTCCATCACCATCGCGTTACGGGTTCAGGTTGCTTTCGGGGCGTTCGGTGGGTCTGTTATCGTACTGTTATGCTTAGAGTATTATATTCTTTTCACGAAAACTGGGTGTTTTCCTTTTTTTTTCTTCTTTCCCATGAGATTGTAGACCTTGTGCGACTAGTTGAGATTGTAGTGTTGTCTTATGGTGCCAAGGGGTCGGGGAGGAAAAGGAGGGGTTGATTAAAAAAGGAATCAATAGAAAAAAGCATAAAAAGTATTGATATTTGTTTTGATTTGGCTCGATTGATTTCGTTTGACTGACTGAATGGATGGAAAGGGTGGTGGGGTGGTGGAACCCACGATCTGAACGAGATGGATGGAAGTTTATTTACAGTATGATGCAGCAAAGGTTAGCAGCATATCCTATCACGTGCTCTGGGTATCAGGGAGAGCAAGTGGACCATGATGATGCCGGCATGATAACCCAGAAGCGCGCACACATACCAGGATAATAATAATGATGATGATGATAATAATAATAATAATAATATATTCGATTGAAGCCAGAGAGAGAGAGACAGGAACCCAACAGCAACTCACTATAGGTACGATTCTATTCTCAATCATCGCCATCGACGGGCTTTTGCCAAAATTCCCTGAGGTTTATTAGACCCCATCCATCACAGCAATTTATGGCCCAACTCACCTCACGAAATTTTGATACAGCCCCCCCCCCCTTCCCCCACACACACCCCACACACACCCAATCCAAAGAAACAAAAAAAGGCTATTGGCCGGCCCAAGTCGCGCCAGAGTGCTTCTCTGCTTCTCTCGAAAGGCTGTAAAAGTTGGATTTTTTCTTAGATATTCGGAGGAAAAAAAAAAAAAAAGTGATGGCTTATAATACCTAATACTTTGTACAGTAAGTAGGCGTCGATAATTTTGGTAAATCCGTTGATCCACCGCGCATCCCCATCCCATCCCATCCCATCCATCCCATCCAGCCTTACCTGAAAGCACAATACCGGTACAGTACAGTGCAGTACTGTACAGTACTCACTTGGTATATAGAGTACACGCTTTACCGCCAGCTGCCAGCATGCCATTTTCAGCCGCTTCCTGGCCAAAAAAAAAAAAATTTGTTTCGCTATTATACAGACAATATTATGTATGGTACATGTGCAAGTTTTGTTTTTTTTGTATATATACCGGTTATCCTGAATTAGGTTTTTTTTTCTTTTTTCTTCTTTTCTTGGTTTTGCCTCTGACAAGTTAGTAAAAAGCGAGTACTGTAGTGTACAGTGCTTGTAAGTTAGTTGGTTAGGTGGTACAGACTTGCACCGCTTTATGGGATTTTTTTTTTGCATGATACTGTTGGATTCATTTGTGCCTATCAGCAAATTCTCCAACTTTTGGGCACATTTTTTTCTTTTACTTGCGTCATACAAGTTACACTTCTCCTTGTGCGTGGGTTTCTGGAGCGGCGGCGGTTGGTTTTGTTCCTATTTCGTTTTGGAAATGGGTTTAGGTGGTGGGTGGGTACTATCCGAAATGGTGGGATTGGTATTGATTGATATAGTAACTCGGCCTTGGAGAAGGAGATGAGATCTAACTATGATATTTACCGTAGGATAGGAGCAGAGATGAGAGGTTCCAGATTTTTTTTTTTTAGGGGGGGGGGAGTTATGATAACCGGGGTTTTTTTTCTGTTTTACTGCCACTGACTTTGTAAATTATAGTTGCCACTCTCCCCTCCTCCATTCGGGGAGCATCATCATACACACAAACACGTACGATGCACCCGAATTTTACTCGAGAGTGACTCAATTTCGCACATTTGATCTTGCACGCTTTTTCACCCTACAGGTAGGTAATCTACGTTGCTTGCTTCTGACGTTGTCAATTACTGGAACTCCCTTTCGGTTTCTCCGTCGATGAAAAGAAAAGAAAAGAAAAACTCTTGGCATGTCGCACATTCCCCCTAGTCAGTCACCGAACGGCACTTTTTTCTTGCATTGAAATGTGAAAGAATAAGGAAAGGGAAGGAATGGGAGGGGGAGGAGGGAGAGGGAGGAAGAGGAGCGAGGAGGACGCGACGCGACGCGAGCTCTCTCTCTCTCTCTCTCTCTCTCTCTCCCTCTCCCTCTCCCTCTCTTGCTCACAACACTCGTCAAATTTAAGTCGGGCCTGTTCAGTCAGCCAAAAGCATGTGATGGACCATCTCTCACACCTTCCATCATATTTTATTCGGTAAATTATTGGGGATAATTGCGCGATTAAGTTTTACTATTTCTGTCTTGGGTAATTGTTTTTTTTTTCTTCCTTTTTTCCTTTTCCCATTGCATTGTTTCTTCACATTCTCAATGACAACAACCTCTCCGAGAAGGACGAAGAAAAAAGAAGGAGAAGAGGGAAACCGTAAGTTTTTGGTCCGGCATGTCATGGATTGATTGATGGATTGATATCTCCGGGCCGTGCGTTGCTAACCTTCTTCCATCTCGGAGGATAAAAAGGAGTTTTAACGGGGCCGGAGCGATTCTTATCGCCTATTTAGGGGTTTTTTGTCTTTTTGTTTTTCTTTTCTCTCTCTTTCTTTCTTGCTTTTTGCGGGAACGGCGGTTGGGTTTTGTCACAATAACTTGTATGCTCGAGTACTAGTATGATACCTACCTATGATGATGCCTGCCTAAGAATGCAGGATACAGTGTACAGTACGAGTATGGTATCATACAGGTGCAGGCTCGCCAGGTTCATTCATTCATTCATGTCAGACTCCTACCCACACAAAGTTATCTCGTCCTCTTTTCTGCCCCGTCGATCGCTGGCTTCCGTCAAACTCTCATCTCCATGCTCTCCCCGCCCCTCCTTTCCTCCTCCTCCTTCCTTTCCTTCCTCCTCCGTAGAAATTTGGGGTTGCACATACCGCACCACCGACCAGTACGTTATTTTTCCCCCTCCACCGGCGTAATAATTATACCGGCCTTTTGCCAAACAGCCAACCAATCCTCCTTCCCCCCCTCCTCTACCGTGGACCCGGGAAGAAGAAAACCTCATACCTATGTGCCCCAAGATAAATGACATACGCGTATGCTATGACTACTACTACTACTGCTACTGCTACTCCTTGGCGATTTATTGATTGATTATAAACCACCACCACCACTTTCTCCCTCCCCTCCCACAAAGCCATGCATGGAATCTTCTCTAGACAGCTACAGAAGAACGTCAACTCTAAAGTTTTCCTTTTTTTTTTTTTTTTTTTTTTTATCTCTCTCTCCCCTGGTGGGGTGGGAGGGGGGAAAGTGATAGCGGTACTGTGTTTGTTCCAGATTTCGTCATGAGACATCACTCGAACCTTATTATTATTTGTTGTTGTTGTTATCTGGGGGAAGGGGAAAACATAACCGTATTGGGAAAGTGTGCTGCTGTGGGGCGGAGATGATGGAGATGAGGTTTTGCAGGGCGGATTTGGTGGTCGCAGCCATGGGTCCGTCCGTCCGTCCGTCAGTTCTGTTCTGTCGTGGGGTTTGTTGGGCTTTGGTGGTGTTATCGGAAGCGTGTGTGCGTGTTCCTACCCGCTTTCGCTAAACGGTGGGTTTCTGCACTGCCCGGTGACAAAGTTATAGTATAGTATCATATTCGCACGGGCGGTCGGTCGGTGGTGGTGGGCTTCGGGACTGGGCCCGCGCTGGCTTGTGCTGAGTGGTTGGAGGGGGGGTTTTTATTCGGTCTTGGTAAGTCATATCTCGCTTACTGTGCCCAATATCAACCCGCCCTTTCTCTCTCTCCCTCTCTCATCCTTTACTTATTTTTTTTTTTTTACATCTCGGTAGATGATATCTTGCGAGTTCCTTGTTCGAGAAGGGTATAGCAAGCAAGCAAGCAAGCAAGCAACCTTTGCAGGTGCAGAGCCTGATCGATGGATAGGGTGGAGCGGAAGGAAGCCGTGATGGGGGGGGGGGGAGGAATATCATACTGTATCATTTTGTGCTCAGCCACACTCCTCCCCCCCTTATTCTCTCTCTCCCAAGGCTTGATTTGTACCATACAACTAATCATCGACCTCTTCGCAAAACGTGCATACATTATCCCTTCCTGTACTAGTACGAGCACTGGTATATCCTCTTTCGTCCGCACACCCTTTTCTTTCCCCAAAGGCGAACTGTATGTGACCCCGAGCCAAACCGTTAGACTACCGATAACCTTCACCAAGCCACGAAACGCCTCCACATCATTCATCCCCCCTCATCGTTCTTTTCCCGAGTCTTGTACGAGTAACCGGCGGTACTAGTAACACTTGTGGGAGGATACCGGTATTGTAGAGTACCGGTACAGTACACACACACAAGAGGTGAGTGAATCTCGGGTTACGCAACATGGTCCAGTACAAGTACAGAAATCTCACCTCTTACACATGTATCTAAACCGATTTCTAACCGAACTTTTTTTTCTTTTCTTTTTTTTCCCTCCCTCCCAGACATTCTCGAACCCCCCCGCTTTGCCGTTTGTAACAGTTTTTCCATACTCTTGTGTAAGAGGCTATTGCGCGATGCTATCCTCCTCCGATCTTGTCTATGATCTACTGTAGATATTACCTGTATATTATGGTGGTACAGGCACTCGCTCGATTCACCACAGGTCTGAAGACGGGCGTGGAAGTATAGTATGGTATGATAGGGTACAGTGCAGTAGTGGACACAGCCACCATAAGTACAGTATGATACTAGCACTTTGTCCCCGGTGACAAGTGCCTGGAAATAGGGGAGGGGTATACAATAATTTGAGTATTGGCGCTCGGATGCTGTATGCATACAAGTACCTGTACTCTACTACTCTACTCGTACATTTTTTCCGCCCATATAATTTCGCAAACCCCCTGTTTTTGGGGTGCTTATGGCTTCGGACGAGTAACTTACTCTCGTGGGGTGGAGTACTGTACCCGGTAGTTAGCCTTTTCCTTCCCTGCCCTTTCCTCTCTCCCCCCATCACCCGTACAGTACCACCACCGTACCACACCGCCCTCCGCCCCACCATTCGAGCACGAGCACTTGTACCACTCACAGGAGGGTCAAGTGTGCCAGAGTAGCGGTCGCGCTGCCGGCACGTCAACCTCACCGTCGCTTGTACGACGGAAAGGCAGGCGAGGCCGAGGCCGAGGCCGTCCATTCCTTGGCTCCCTCCCTTCCCTCCCACCGTGGAACCGAGACCCCGTCACACAAACGCGGATATGGAGCAATGTTGCACAGGGTTTTTTTTTCTTATACAAGTACTCTATTGTTGCTATCCATTGTCAGGAAGCCTTTATCCGGAAGGTGCTGCGAGAGGGTACAGTACGAGTACAAGTACCAGTACAAGTTCCTAGTGGGGAAATGAAAAAGGACGTGGGGGGGCGGGGGGAAAGTCGAAAGGAATGAAATAAAAAAAAAAAGGGGGGTAGAAGAAGGGGTTAAAATTGATTCTTCGGTAATGCCGTCAGTTAGATTTGAACCTTTTCGGTCGGTGTGTGACGTCCTCTCTCTCTCTTTCTCTTTTTTTTATTTTTTATTTTTTTAATCACCGCTCGTGCTACTCCGCTTGGCCTTTGGCGTTCTAGATTCATGGTACCGGGAGTATCATCATATATATTATAGTTAGGTGCGGTGCGGTGCTGTGCTGTGTGGGGCGAATTCGGCTTGCACGGAGAGGGTGAAGTGGGTCTGTGATTTTTGTGCCTCTCTGTCTGCCCTGTCCTTGCCGCCTTGGATGCGGTGTATCATACTGTTATGATATGATACCCGTGCTAGTTGCTAGTGCCGGTGGGCGCACACACACCCTCTCTCTCTCTGCTCATCACGGCATCGTGGGTTTTATGTATGATGCCTGCCGTCAGTACTTGTACTCTGCATGTCTGATTGTGGTGATTGCTGACTATACAGTAAGTCAGACCAGCCAGTTAGGCAGGCAGGCAGTTTACTCACCCTTATTATCGCTGTAAACGCGACAAGGAAGAGAGGGAGAGACAGATAAAGCTTCATCGGTACAAGCAAATGTCGCTAATTGGGGGAGGGGGGAGAAACCCCTTACCGTGGTTTTTCCCTTTTTTTCTTTCCCCTTTGACAAATTATTTATTTATTTATGCGAACCTGGATGGGTTTAAATTACCGGTATGGTAACCCTCTGCATTCTCCCTTCCTTCCTCCTCCCTTCCTCCCCTTCCTTCCTTTCCCGGTAATTCAGAATCCATTATACTCTATACAAGTCCAACCAATCCCTAAACAATCGCCTTCTTCTTCTTCTTCTTTCTCCATCGGTAATGCCGTGGATAATCCCCGGGCACTTGCCCCCCCCCCCCAATCCATTCGTTTCCCATTACCCGGTTTTTTGTCAACCTCCTGCAAAAAGAATAATTAAATTCGTCCCTTCTATTCATTCAGTCATTCATTCCAAGCGCCGCGGATTATCCCTAGATGGTTAGATGGTACTAGTCACTAGTTACCAGTGCACGAAATCTCGGATATGCCGATAAAAAAAAAAAAGATTACTCGAGTACAGTACCTGTATGGTAGATATATCCCATCGCATTTGGTGATATGATACTGTACTAGTAACCAGTACTACACATGGTGCTTACTTGTACTGTACTCTCCTTCCCGACGTTACATTTTATCGTTGCGCGCCTACGAGTAAATTTGGGGACCATCGTGAAAATACCCCTCGTTGTGTGTGTGTGTGTGGGGGGGGGGGGTAGAGGATGGGCACTTTGCGGTGCGGTACCGTGGCACGGCCTACCCGCCGCTGCGTTGCTTTGCGTGAGTGCGGGGTTGTTTTGCAACTTTTTTTTGTCGCTCGCGTGGGTGAGATTCGCTAGCTAGCTAGCTAGCTAAATTAGTTTGGCGATTCTATCGAGAAAGAAAAAAAAAAGAAAAAAAAAATAGAGTTAGGGGAGGCGGCGGCGGCGGTGGCGGTGATATATTTGGATTTCAGCCATCGTCATCGTCATTTCTCCACACACACACACACAGTTTCTCTCTTTTCTATCCGTACGAGTATGGTACCAAAGCTAATCTTATCCGTCCGACATACCTTGAAACGACTCTACCGTAGAACGGTGGAGGGGTTATGCATATGCCCTATATATGTATGTATGATATTTCTCCCCATCCGAAGGCTTATCGTATAATTATCCCGGGTACTGTACTGTGCAAGTACGAGTACAGTACTCGTACAGTGCATCAAACATTACCGCGACATTTTTTGCGAAAATAGAAATAAAGTAGGAAATAACCGAGAAATAATAACATTCTCTCAGAACCCTGATGGTGACCGACGGACAGACCGATCACAGTTATGATATATAATACACTATAATACCTCCGCGCATATAAATTTATCGTGAGAATATTTTTATAACAGGCGCTTATCGTAAATAGCTGGGGTACGATAAGTTGTACTAGCACTGTACTGTACTGTACTAGTACAGTACAGTACAGTACAAGATTTAATAAATAGTAGTAATAATAATAATTTTCACCTCGTTCTCGCTTCAGACTTCGTATTACGATATACTCTCGACGCACCATTCTATCTATCCATCCATCCGTCGATTTGGGATATAGCCAAAAAAACCATTTATGCATATCGTACTTTTTCCCCCCTCTTTTTTTCTATTTTACGTTCATCTCTTCCAGTGGTCGCACGAGGGTAATGAGTTACTGTACCTACTGTGGTACTAACTAAATACTAGCAAGCTAGCTAGCTGGTCACTTCCACGACGACAAGCCGTAGTCTACCGTTCGTTACTCGTTGGAAAAGAGCATAGTGCTGGGTGATATCATAATGAAACGACGAATCCGGAGTAAAATGGTCTACAGGAAGGAAGGAAGGAAGGAAGAAAGGAAGGTGATGTGTAGCGCGGTATCATTTCTGCTCCGAGTGCATTGATACTCGCTCGTACTGTACTGTACTGTACTGTACTTGTTGCAACTTGATATATTCAATATTCGTTCAACCCCCACCACCGTGTCCACTCTTTCATAATATTTCATAATATTTCATGTTTTGGGAAGATGCATTTTTTTTTGGTCGCCGTCTTGAATTATTTATTCTATTCTATTCTATTCTATTTTATTTTAATCCAGGATGGATGGATGGGTGGACTACCTAGCCAGCTATTTTTCCCCATCTCTCCTTTTTTTTTTTTATATTTAATTTGATTCCCCTGGCGGGATATATTACCATTATGATATATCGGCGGTGGGTTCCACTGAACTTTCAATTTTCACTCCCTCTTCTTCAGCTTTGCATTGCGATCTGGCCAGAGTTGCAGTTACGGTATCGTCGTTATTGCTCGGGACTCGGTCCGTGTGCTTTGGGGATGTGGGTGGATGGGGAATGGTTTCTGGTTGTGTAGAACGTGGGACGGATTTGAAGGGGGTGGGAGCTTTCGAGTGATTGATTGATTAATTGGTTGATGGGCGGGTGTATGATACAGATGTTTCGAGGTCATGCTCGTCATATTGTTTTTTTGTTTTTTTTTTACCATTACTGTCACTCTCGCTCGTTCGATGTTTGCTGGATGGGGGGGGGGGGCTTGTTTTGTCCATCTGGTCCGGGGTGTGATGTGAACTCCATGCGCTTTGGGGTGTCATATCGTACCATACTGTATTGTGCTGCCCCCGTTTATGTTACGGTTTGTTGCAATATCGCAAAGTTTACCTCAGTCCCCCCCCCTCCATCCATCCATCCATCCATCCATTATTTTCTCATTTCCCTTCGGGGGAGGGGGGGGAAATAGAAGGAGTGTCTGTCATACGGGGTATATATCATAAGGACCCTAGATCTTCCGAACCTATCATACACATATGATACATATGATATACTGAAAACCCTGCGAATGCACATCATACATACTTCCGTCGCTCCAGGGAAATCATACAACCTCCCCCCAAATCCCCCCCCAAATCCCCCATTACACGACCGAGATTCCCCGCCGTGTTCGGAAAATTGCACATTTCAGCCAGGACCCTCTTTCCTGTGCACCGCGGTTTTGACATCTCCGCTAACTTATCATACTTCCTAACTCCGCCCCGTCCATCATCCCATCCCTTTCCATTGTAACGTGAGGAGGGCGAGTGAAGTGATGGATGAGTCGCACGATGGTCATTTGTCAGAACCCCCCCCCCTTAGGAAGAATAATGATAGCGAGTGACTTTATATTGTAGGTGGTGGTTGTGGCTTGTTTCCCTTTCCTTCTTCTACCGGTGGGTTATTTGCCGTGAGTGGGGTGGTGATGCTCATGAAGGGTTTATCCGTGGGTTGACGGTTAAAGGGGTACACACTCTCTCCTTATCCACCTTCCCAAATAGCGTACCTTATGATACCCACCTGTTCGTCCGGTAGTTTAATTTATTTATTTTCTTTTTCGGAGGTGTGAAGACTGGTCCGGTGGTTTTCTGTGCAGTTGTAGGTCCGGCACATGTTCTCACTCGTTTGGTTTTGGTCCGATGGTGGAGAGGTGAATTTCAAATTTTGTATGATATGATATGATGGCGCACAGGTGGGATGTGGGACCCTTGAAATTCCGCTTCGAGAGTAGAATTGCACCCATTTTTGAAGAACAGAAAGTTGAAAAGAAGGGAGGGGGGGAAAGACAAAATGCCCGAAAAGGTATCAAAGGTATATATATATCAGAGGGGCTAAGTTAGTATATCATATGATAGAAAAGCCAAGACCACCCAATAACCCACCCAATCCATCATTTCCCCGCATCGGATCTTTGCGATTTACCCTTCCCTTCCACGCCCGCGCAATCACTAGAAACATTCCACCGACAATCGCCTCTCTCCTTCGAAAATAAAAAAAAGGGTGGGAGGAGGAGGAAGGAAAGAAAGAAATCGAGGGTTGCACCACTAGATCAGCCAAGCGAAGCCCTCTTCCACAATCGGGCACCAAGGAGAATATCCAAGGATCGAGAACGGTAAGTAGTGATCCTCCGGAAAACCCCCCCCCCATAACCTTCCTTCCTCTTTCGCTGGGAGAAAAAAAATTTGAATTTTTTCGGGTCGATCACAGTTGCAGATCACACCCTCGCCCTGGAATTGAGGGTTGTGATCTTGTTTTGGCGAGCGGATGGGCACGGGTGATCGGTTGCGTCCTTCTCATCCCTGTTGTTCGCGTATCATAACTTCTCACCGAGGCGGGTGTCTTCGGGGCCATCCTACGTATGTGGTAGGATCGGCGTGGAGGGGGTTCAGATGGCGTTTTTTTACCGAGTTGGGAACGAGTCCGGTTAGTGGGCTCCGTTTGGGGTAACGTTGTGGCGATCGTGATTGGAAGGGAGTTTGTTGGCCTTCCTGGTGAGTGTTGGATGCGCTTGTGGGCCCCGGGTATAAGTTAGCTGGAGAAGTGTTTGCTTGTCAGTGGGGTTGGATTGGCGAGTGATTTTGGGTGAGTCGAGGGTTATGTATATATGATTTTGGTATGTGTAAGGGTGTTAATTATGCTTTGGCTGTCTATCGTCACAATCTTGGCACCCGCTCGTGAATGGGAAGGGATCCACCAATCAGTTTGAAAGCAAAGCAGAAGGCAATAATCTCAAAGAAAGGAGAAGAAACCAAGCCATTCAAAGGAGGAAACAGTGACTGCGAATCAGCACACGAGCGAGGAAAGCATCCGCGTGTGGATATGCATACGTAGTCTGGCCTACACATTCCTACGACAGGTATGCATAGGAAGGTATAGTGGGGCCTTGGTTATTCAACGGACGAGAGAACCGCAAACACAAGGGTGATGGCGGGTCCACACTCTGATAGGTTAATTGGATGAGTCAGCCCCGAATTCTGTGAATTGAGTTAAACCTACAAATGGGTTACCACCTCGCCGACCAATCTGGTAATTAGCTTGCAATGGAGCGTGAGCTCAGCGGATTGGCTGATCGGTAGATGGCCCAATGTCGTCACGGGCGCCACGCCAGACTGTGCCGGAGCTCTGGTCGAGCTTTGCGTCCTGGAAACGGAAATTCTGACTCGGTGTGAGTAGGAGGAGGGAGAAAGTCACGGATCACCTTACATGACCTGGTCCCGACTGGAGACTTGGAAGAAACAGCCTTTTGGCGGAATCAGATGGGATGGGAAAAAGAGACACCATCCGTTGATGTGAAAAGCGAAGGCATAAATGTACTGGGGGAGAGAGCAGCACAGCAGAGTACTCGAGTACTGTTGAGCATATTTTAAGTGAATGGCAGTTTTCATAGTTGTAGAATTTTGCGCTAGCTCAGTACGGGGGTGAATGCCCCCGTTAGTGGAGGACTGTTCCCATTTTCACACATACAGATACCCACGAAGACGAAGATTTTTCTTACTTGGGAGGATTGTCTATTGAGATGTTAGAAGAGGTGCTTCTCGGTTTCCTCTTTTGATTCAGCGTGGTAAGAAGAAGTTTGTTTTTTCTACCACCGGGTTTCTATCGGCAGGAGGGAAAGGAATCAAGTAGTCAGAATTACCAGATTAACTCTAGATCATTAACGCCTTGTAAGAGAAGCAGAGCTATAGAAGATCTACCCACGCTTTGTCGAGTGTCAGAAGAAAGAAAGAATGAGTTCTACCGAAACAGTACGGTATACACATCCGGTCACCTCCCGTTTGTGTCGGGATCTTAAGCGCGCCTAGTGGGCGAATGTAAACCGGGCGAAGACGTCTTGTTTGATTGGGGAAGTAGTGGTAATAGTGCTTGTTTGTATCTTCGTTCACTCCAACATATCCGGCAAAGATGGAATTGTATCGAGACTTGAGGGGTTCCAGGACCACCTCCTGCTCGCCATGGGACCCTCTAGTTTTCAATGTGGTTCCGGCACATAATGAAGAAAGATAAAGTCGTGGTTCCCGTTCCCCAGAGATTTCTATAGACAAGGTTATCGTGCTCCGGTATCTTCCGCTACCATCTCCACAGTCCTTATGCGCTCAATTGCACCCTTCCACGTTCGTGCGAGTATCGCCCTCTAGCTCCTTATAGCACCGATAGTCTGCTCTTTTTTCGCGTTTGGCGTCGATGGGCCGCGGCTGCACAGTTCTGCTTCCGGAGGCGCGGAAAAAAGGCAAGTGCCAGAGTGCCTATCGTGGTGGAGTAGGATTCTGATGGAGAATTTCCAACACTTTTATCTAGCTCGGTGTGTCGTAGTCATTGCGGACCTATGAGTGGTCTGGGACTGCTTTGGTTGTGTAGGCTTCGTCCGGAGGATTCGGTTTGGGCTTGGAGGGAATTGGGCAGAGGTGTGGGGTGGGGTTGGAATAACCACTTCTGGCAGTTGACTATCAGGGTCATTTGCATTGGGATAATGCACACGACTCCCTGGATAGATCTTTACACCTGAGCCCCGGGCTGGGACTTGAATGTGATTTTCTGGGTATTATTTGTTGGACAAGTGGACTGTCCTCGTCCGAGCGATAGAGCACAGACTCTACAGACCGGTACAGGAAAGGTTTAAGGGTTTCTCTGCAGGGCGTATCATCAGCTGGGCAGCGAAAAAGGTAAAGTGAACGGGCTGACCAGAGCTTGGAGGAGAGTGAGAAATGTATGTGGATATATAAACCCCAATATCGCTCGACACTCCAACAACTAACGGAAACGATTGGGGTATATTATGAAACACGATAAACGCATCTCGACACATTTCCGCTAAAGCAAGTAAGAGACAGACATGGACCAACTCCATAGATAGCAATGACTCCGGAACAAAGGAAACGATTCACACCGCTCCCGAAAATTATAAGGAAACTTCCGCAACCACCGCCAACAGCCGCTACCAGCATCACCCAGGAATGGCCAACCGCATCCTCCAAAATGCAAGCCGGGGGGAAGACTTCTGGTCCCAATCGCAGCTATAAACACCGACGGGTTCGAGCGAGCAAGTCACCAGCCGATGCGCTTCTCACGAGCAATTATTGATTGTTGCAATACTAACCTTCGACAACTTCAGCAAACAGTAATCGAAAGGTCCCTGATAACCTAGTCTGAGCCTTAAAACTTTCCGTCCACCTTCCTTCCATCAATTCAATTCACCCAGACTGGACAAAGCCCTACCAGGAGCGAATAATGCAGTAAAAATGCCAGCTTTACACGCTACAGACCACATAAGCTCCAGGTTGACGAAAACGATAGGTATCATAAATAAATATACTCCCACAGGATCACCCGCTAATCCCCCATGGCACTAGTAACACTCAACGAGCGATAGTCTACCCACATCCACACCCCCTCCTTGGTATGGTTGTGCCGATACTACCTATCCTCAGGAACACCTGCAGACCTTTTCCACAGTTTAGGGGCTGACGTGCTCCCGTGCTCACCCATCCATCCATGGTGGAAACCTTGAGTTGACGATTTACATAACGACGCCCCTCCACTTTCGTCGGGCTGGTAAGACGGAACGTTGGGGTGCGGTACGGTAGTCTAACTCATAATATCGTAAAGACATTCAGCCATCATGACGATGCCCCAAAACCCCAAAGTTACAATACACGCATACACAATCATTACCGACGACATTATTATGATACTTTTATGGTATGGTGCTGAGGAAAACACGACAAATCGATTAAGCGGGCTGCCTCACTCGAAGCAGACCTTCATTAGCCCACGGAAGGGGTATTAGAGCTTCACCGAGGAGCTGTGAGCGGCGCACTGCACTCGAGTACTGTGCTATGCGTTCCACCATGCTTCGTCAGAGTAATGATATCACTCGTGTGCGCCGGCTTCTTTCTTACGCAGCGAGCGTCAAGGATATTCGCCACCGGCGGGCTCAGGATGTGGGTCCTGTAAACTGTCTGCTCGCCTGGTAATGTTTTTCTTCCTCTTTGATGAGCCCTGCAGGACCTGTCCTGGCTGCGCCGGGGATTCCGAATGTGGCTTTATGCTTCGTTGTTGGCCCCTTCCTCGTGGTTCGTCTTCTTCTCGGGGTTTGTTCTCTTAGGGTTTGGGCGGGGTTGTCGGAATGTGTTATGCCCTAAACTGTCAGCTGGCAATCTGTCGGGGCCGCCCATCAAGGCGGGAATCACCGGAGGAGACTTCAAGTGACGTTGCTATGGCCTCGGGGCTGACGAAGGAGTGGGAGTGTTTAGTCTTGTGAGTTTGGTTTTTTTCCTGTGAAAAGAGACTCGCAGAGGCATGGATTCAATCAAATGTATCGTTACAGTTGTTAAATTTGTTAAATTTTGGGGTATTATAATAACGTTAGGTACTTCCTAACCAATCCCCTCCCTATATTTACGCCTACGGCTCTCGATTGGATTTTGGAAACGTACAAATACATTTTCAAAATACTAGGAAATTCCATGGTACAGAATGTGATATAAATATCAAGACAGTGCCAAGGGACAAACGGATGAACAAGAACCTGAGAGACACAGAAGCGGGAAAGCGAACTCATTTTCGCGGAACCCACTAGCCTTCACTAGCCCGCCGGGGCGCTGTAGACGTTGTTCGGATTCGAGGGTCGAGATGAGATTCGGTCCGTACATTGAGTCCATTCGACTTGTGACCGCTGCGGCAGGCACTACATTTTCCAACTTGCTTCCTAGGAACCCAATGGAGTAGTGTCCCTCCTACCCACCTCCACGTAAGACTGTTTAAGCTTACATAGGGGTTTCCAATTTGACAGCTCCCGAAAGACCGCTACAAGCAGTATCAGGGAGTGGTGTCTGAAAAAGAAAAGCATCCACTGAACCGGGAATAAAATTCCCGGTCAAGCAACAACTCAGTTACCCTCGAGCCCAATAGCCCAGGAGAGTGGTGTGATAACACAACCACCGCCCGCGGACCCTGGATTGACATCTTCCCGGTCAAACAATAGTTTGACCCTTGTCGAATAACAGGAAGCATATTCGAGATGTAATCGTCGGGGAGGGGGGGGAACGGAGCTTTATTAAATTTTTTTAAAAGTTGAGACTTTTCAAGCGAGCAAGCTCCCGAGGGATTGGTCGTAGGAGGATATTCTTGCAGAGTGAAATGTGTGAGGCGGACTGTTGATGATAAGAAGCATCAACAGCAGCATTAACAGAAAACATCAACAGTGACAAGCCCAAAGTAGCATCTCAAGAGTGCCTCCATCGAAGGATCATCATGGGGGTCAAAATCTGTCGACCCTATTTCTACCCCCAAGGCATGCTAGCGCATGACATAGCTCATTGGCCCACGACGGCCGCTCGGTGTGAGAAATCCACATCAGAGCTTCCATGCCGCTTTATTCTTTCTAGGGTTGCACTGTATGCACCCCCAGGATAAAACAACGAGCGCCATGTTGAGCTTTTCTCTTCTCTGATGGATCGTTGGCACTCTCCTAAGGTAGAAATCTGATACCAGCGTCAGCAAAACTCGGATTGTCGAGCAAATTTGGTTGCGACTTACATATCCGAAATGGTTTCCGAAACGACGCCATACCCCGTGCTAATCAGATAACAGCCGCAATTTGTACTGTTCAATGTAGCCCGAATCAGTAATGTGTCACCAAGATATAACCGAACATCATACCTATAGTCACAGTATAGACAACCAACACCAGAACCAGTGATCGCCAAGGTGTCTATCACCAGGGAGCTAAAGCGATCTCAATTAGCAATATGTTTCATTCCTAAGAGCGCCATCTCCATACCTGATATAGGTCTTTCCGACCCATCACCAGTTCTCTAACTTAGTTGTAAAAGGAAATCCCCTATACACCGCGGAGCGGGGAATAAAGCCTTATATCTCGGTATCTGTTCCGGGTTCCAAGGGCGACAGCCATCGCGGAATCATCGATGCATTATAACAAGAGGCTTATCGGAGTTGCTCGGTGTAATAAAGGTATGAGGATTGCCGGCGCCATCGAGATATATCTCGGTAGCGCCGGGCCCACCAGCGGGCGTCGCTGGGGAGTGAGGTGTCTGAAGGTTGAAGGATCCTGAGAAGCGGAGGGGGAAGAGGGGATATGTACTCGTACGAGTACAGGCTTGAGGCCCAACAAAAACCCCCACTCGTTTCCCGCCAAGAACGGGGGATCCCACACTAGAAACGAGAAATACATGTGACTGTTTTTTGGCGCGGGGGGTATGCCGTCACCGGAGGCACAAGGCAGGAGTCGGTCGAAGTCCGTCGAAACTAGAATATCCCACAAAATCCTCGGCAGCATTCGCCGCTAAGGACGGCTATCGGGAAAGCAAGGCCCCTATTAATAGTAGTACGAGTGATAACCCGTGATAATTTGTGGGAAAGGTGGGGTGGTCTAGTGAATCTCAGTGGCTAACCTCCTCGCTATAATACGTACGCGCACAGTGCTCGAGTGCTCGAGCACAGTCCTCCCCTGCACGGGAAAGCGAGTGCATTTACGGCGCCCGTACAGTGCTCGTGTATTGTCGAGTACGAGTACCTGTACTGTACTCGAGTATTATGTTCCGCCGCTGTTGGTTTCATCGCCGGCGCCAATAGGGACACGCCTCCTAGGGGTGTGGAGTGCGTAGTGCTTGGTAGGTCTGAAAAGGAAGCCCGAGCAGACACTGGGCTTTCCACCCGAGTGGTGGGAAAGGGTATGTTTAGGAACAAGCTATCGCAATTACGGTACTGTACCGGTATGGATTATCTCCGGGTAGCCGCCGACCCGGGGGTTCGGAATCCGTTCCTTACTTCGCCAGTTGCGGTAAGTTGGGTCTTGTCTACGAGTAATAGGTGATCTTGTGCAGAGGGGCTCTAAATCTTGGTGATAGCTCTGAAAATTGTACAAGTGACCGTGGAAAAGGTAAGCCCAAGAATCACGGTCCTCAAATACTCACCCGTGCTCGAGCATCGTACGTACCGTACAACTCAAATCTTGGGGAAATTATCCATGTCCTTAATGTGTTACCTGCAGCAGCTAAGCCTCCTTGCTTCTGGGGGTTTGCGGCGGTTGGGTACCGGTAGTATTTGATAGGTTACCGGTACAGTACTGCATTCCAGAGCGACCAAAAATGACATTTTAGGTGCTATTGCACCGGCAGCCCCACCGAGCACCAGGCGGCGGAGGCACCCCCGGTGAAGGCGAGTGAGATTCTGGTATCGTGGAATGGCTTTACCCCTACTGTACTCGTATCTGGTGAAGGACCTATATCTCGAGCGTAGATATGCTACACTAGCATATTTGTTGCCAAATTTCTTCATTCTGTGATATGAATACCATATCATACAAGTGCTACGATAGTCCAGCCCGCTCATTCCGTCTCCATCGTTTCTTTTTGGGTCGTGACTCGGGTAGGTCAGCATGAGGGAATCGACCTGAAAGGAGGCCCCTGAACTCCAGAGTTCAAGGGTATGATAGTCTGCTGTATCCCGCGCAGTCGCCCTTGGGGAAATCTTCACGTGAAGCCTCACTCTACTCGAGTATCAGTGTCCAAGGCCCTAGCCCATCAAACCCATGGATTGCCCCGCTATTTGCACCGAATTCAATCAAAGCAATAAACGACGGAACGCACTATGTAGGAAACAGGAGAGGTAGATAGCCAAAGTAAAATAGAGAAATATGATAAAAGAAAAAGTGAAAAGTGAAGAAAAGAAATAAACGCCCAATTTCCCACGCCCCGTCCCCTTCTTGTTTCACGAGATCAGACATTAACAGCACATCCCTACATGACCCACCCAACCCCCTCCACCCCCTTCCATGCAACCGCCAGGTGCCATGGGGCTCCGCTGCCCCTTCCATCGCCGACGACGCCCTTCCATAGCGCAAGGCATGCAAGGTCTCTATACCAACCCAGCACCTCTTTCAGCAATGGCACTGCCCCACCCCTATTCTCCGCGATGATCAATTCTATCTTTAATGCACGAAGCTCGTCCCCATCATTTATACCCCCACGTTTGATCAGGTACGCTAGGGCACCGCGAGTGTAATCTGGCGGTAAGCGGCGTATGTGCGGGAGCACGACTCCCCAGGTTTCGTCGCAGACATCGACCAGGTAAGAGTCAGGGTCTAGGTCCGGTGTCGGGTCAGCAGAAGGTGTGTTCGCTGCGTTGCCAAACTGGTCGGGAGAGACGATGGAGCCTGGCGTTGGGGTCGTGACGGGTGGGGTAGTGTATACTGAAACCTGGTGGTTGAAAGCTGTTGGTATGGGCGCGGGTAATGACGGGATTAGGTATACTGGCGGATTCAAGTCTGCAGAGAGGATTGCGAGTGAGTGTGTAGTAGTTGAGGCGAGGGTTGTCCAGGTACTTATTTCGTCTTGTAGTGGTTCGCCAACTTTTACCAGAATCAGACGCCAGTGGACTTTTCGGGTTGAGGTTATTTCTATTGTTTTGTTCCAGATGTCGCGGCAGACTTCATCAAATGGGCGCAGGATTGTGGTGTTTTTGCGGCCGAGAGAGTAGAGTTCCGTGGATTGGATCATGCCCCAATTGTCTGTCCAAGCGACGGATACCCAACGTTCGTCGAGCGATTGTGAGTAGGCTATATGAAGAACTGAGTTTTCCAGGAGAAGTGCGGGAGAAGGTTCGGTCGTTAGCTTGAACTCGATTGACTTTGGCGGCGGGCGGGAGAGATATATTGATGGGGAAAACATCTTCTGCGCCTACCACTGTTAGTTGGGCTTCAATGTTGGGCAAAGGATATCGTAAACTATACCTCTTCTGGTGATGATGCACCATCACTCGGCACACACCGATTGTACACCTCCGCAGCTAGCCTAGCCCATTCCGCCTGTCCAGTACCAACAGCCCCCATTTTCCGTGCAAGGAAGCCTGCGCGAACAACTTGGAGCACCAGATTGTTCCCTTTGATACCCCCTAACCGACTCTCATAAATCTTCTTCATCTTCGAAAACCCTACGCAGATATCCACAAGTGCGCTTGGATGTTCAAAGGGGTTAACCACGTAAACAACAATATTGCAACCTTCATCCGCAACGTTCGCAAGCACACTACCGAAACCCTCCATTGCTTTAATGACTGCTTCTATGTCTCGTTCCTTAACTCCATACCCCCCATTCTCTACCACTCCGTCTAGTTTTGCTCGAACGTGTACACCATACCGCCCGCTTTCGTAGGCTCCTGAAACTCTCTCTAGAAAGGCATCCGCTGCTTCCTCCATTGATCGAGAATCAGGATGCAGGCAGAAAGCAATGACATTCTTGGCACCAGAACACGGGCCAAACCCAAACGTTTCCCAAAAATGTAAGGCCGGTGGTAATATTTCAAGCGCAGACTCCGCTCTATGGATATGAACATGCGGGGGCGGTAGTTTGAAAACTGCTGTGTTGACTTCCGCCTCGGGTCTCTTGGCCATCGCCGACGCAATTCCCCCACGCCGGGGTTGAGGTATTGGCCGCATAGCCGCGGCACGACCAAGTAGTGGTGGTGGCTCAATGACCGCATCTGCTATTGCAACATAGGCTTCTAATGTGCACCTTGCGACACCCGTCTTCCCAAAGAGCGACTTCACAGCATCTTCCACTGCACCTTCATCTTTCCCCCGACGTTGCCGTATGGCACACCATTCCTCATCGTCATCCTCGACAGTTGTCTCGATACCACTCATCTCCATTAAGTCCCCAAGAGGTTTGGTTGTTCCGTAGACGATCTGATCGCGAACCAGTCTGCTAACGGTAGCAAATTCATTATCTCCCAAGCGCGCAAGTGATATAGCTTCTGTTTCTAAACTGATGTTCGAGAATATTCCAACCAGGTTCGGTTCCGTAAGGTCCGGTACCATCACCTCCCAAGGCGGTGGCGCCATTTCTCCTGGAACTTCGACTTCCCCATCTGCTCCGACCCCTATGTCTCTTTTTGCGGAGTCCAATATCGGCGGCGCCAGTTCCATTTCCTGATCCTCGTTTTCATATGCTCGCTTCCGTTTTCTGCGGGCCATACCACTACCGTATGCCACAGCTACCGGACTTGTATAGTATGCTCCACCCCCAGGTTCCTCCTCCTCTTCGTCAGTTTCGTCGTCGGCGTCACTTTCGCTGCTTGTTTCATCCCCAGAGTAGAATTCGCTCTCATCTTCCCCTTCCCCTACTGCTCCATCACTATCATCCATGACTGCATCCTCGTCTCCAAGCACTACTTCAGCCACCTCTGGTGCAGCGGCTTCCTCTACAACCACTGATCGCATATACATACTGCCACCTCTTTTTCGCTTCAGACCAATGGTGGTAATGTCTTGCTCCTTCTCTAGCTCCTTCTGCTCCTTCTCTTTTATGCTCTCCGGTAAAAAGAATCGGCCTCCAGGTGCATATTTTCGATCCGCCATTTCAACTTTTGTAGTGAATGTGATAGGTGAATAGAGTGACATCCGACGTTTGGCCTCACTGACCCCGCCGCCTAATGGTGCGAACCCCCCATTTTTCTGCGGGGTCTTCATGGCGGAAACCGTTGTAGGTGGTGTAAGATGCTGGGAACTCCTCGTCGGGTTGGAGGCATATTCAGGAACCAATAATCGAATAGCTCTATGTGGACTTAATGGTGGTGTCTGGATATGTGGCTCTGCTTTGTCGGATGCGGACAGCTCTGCAGGTTTTGATTCTTCTGCAGATTGATCCATATTTTGTGTTGGCATGCCGGGTGTATCCACTAGAGCGAGCATATCCTCCTTCATGGTGACTTCCGGTGACTCCACCTCTAGATCTACTGTGCCCCCGCCTCCAAAATCGACATCAAGTCCCATATCCACGTCTCCAGCACCCCCACCACCACCCCCGAATCCGTCTAATTGTCCGGGATTATTGTCAAAAAATGCAAAGTCGTCTTCTGTGACCCCCCCTGCAAACATATCTTCATCCATGTCTCCTCCGAACAGATCCGCTTCTCCAGTACCTCCCGCCAGCGCCACTCCTCCGGTTGCATCGCTTTGCTTCCGAACGGGGCCGGGAACGGCATCCGGCATAACTCCATCTATCCAGCCAAGATCCATGTCTGTTGCAACAGTGGTAGGGGCGGTATTGGATGTCGTATTCGGTGCGCTACTACCCGGGCTTGTCGAGGAGGGCCCTGGGAGTTGCTGCTGCTGTGGTTGCTGTTGCTGCTGCTGCTGCTGCTGTTGTTGCTGTTGCTGCCCGCCGTCGGGCGGAGTGGGATAGACACCCGCATTCCCGCCAGCAACAAGACCATCCTTCTTTGCCTCATCTAGGAGTTTGAGTTTGCCTTTAACGCTCCCTTCTTCCTTGGCGTCAAGTACTGGCTCAGCAGCCTTCAACTGCTGCTCCTTTTCTGCCTCGGCCTCCAGTTTTATTCTTTCCTGTTCTTGCTGTTGTCGCTTTTCTTCCCGTCTAGCCATGACGATCTTCTCACGATCTTCCTTCCCTCCCATCCATTCCTCTGCCCAATACACGGCCGATGGGATATCCCACCACTCCGCGCCCAGCTCCCTTTTGTCCTTCACTCCAACAGCCAGAGAACGCGATAACCTCCCCGATGCAAATCTTGCATACTCAGGAGCATCGAAAACCTTTTTCCAGAAGGCATCACAGTCCTCACCTCCGCTCCGCAATCCGTTAGTATCACCCTCCGAAGTGCGCAGGAACAGCAGTGCATCTGGCCATAATATTTTGACAAGCATGCCCATCCCTTCGCTCGGGGGATCCTTAATAGGGACCCAAATCTCAACCCTTCTCCATCGGCCCTCATCAATCGCTTCCTCAAGTATTGTCTTTTCCTCCCACTGGCGGTTTGGCGCAGACAAAATCCCACAGTCCTGTAAGTATTCTCTGACCGAAGCTTTCCACCTTTCCTCCCGCCCACCAATTTTCAACCCCTCCCCGGATACTAATCGGCCCCATTCTCCCCATGGCGCGATAAACACGTCTCTTCTATCAAGCTGTGATGATAGCGATGATGAAACACGTCTTAAAGCGGCCTGAATGTGGGTGTGCGGTGTGACAAGAAAGGTACCAGATGTCGTCAGGTATGCCTCTAGTGCGAGTACCGACGGCCGGAGTAAGCCAGGTAACGTGATGGGGGCGGAAGGGAGCAAATCCTCTTTATCCTCCTTCAATTCAGCGACATGGGGAACGAGCGACGAGGGGGAGACGAGCGTTCGGATGTTGAGTGATGTATAGCCGTTGTGAAGCGACAAATTGAAGGAAATAGATGACAACACGGCGGCAAGAAATTGTTTGTATGGTAGCAAATGATCCTCTTTAGATTCCTCTAGCGGATCGTCTGTCAAGTCAATAGTGGCCACATCTTGTGGTGGGGGTGAGAATATTCCCGCTCGGGAGGTGGGTACAGCAGGCGTAACAGGCGTGCTCCGCCCAAGCTGTACCGGCGAAAATATACCCCCACTACCCTTCGCAGAACTAGCTAGCGATGCTGCGAGAAACACTCCTGACGACGATTCTGCTCCGATAATCCCAATTAACCCTTTCCTTCCGTGCCCGCTCTACCGTCTAAGCCCTCGCGGAGAGGGGGAGTGAGAGTACTGACCTGTCAACCCCCACTCTTCTCCAATACGCTTCTCTAAACTCTTCCATTTCCCCTCTGTGGACTCCTCAGCTATTTGCGCCTGTACCTCCCCTTCCACGTGGCTTTCTCCGCCCTCACCTTCCGGCCCGTCATCCCTAGGCGCGCCGTTGCCAAAACACTCTACTTGAAATACCCAAAGGGCGTTTGACTCCCTGTCGCCGAGCACGATATAGCCTTCGCTCCGAAGCGTTCGCTCTGCATGGCGTATGGAAAAAGAAGTCGAGGGGGACGGATTGCGGTACAGGATGTAGGGTAATCGAGAGAGGTTCTCCTGTGCTCGGTTAGCTAGGGCAGCCAAAGGAAAACCCAACGGAATCATGATGTCTTGTAGAAACAACATCGGGGGGAATGGAAGACAGACGATCTTAAAGACGTTAGTCAGGCACGTTTCGGGGGATTCCATGCTTGCGAAAGGATGAGATGTAAGCTCTAGCGGTGTGTCTATGTCGGGCTCACAAGTCAATCATAAAGCGTCCGTGGCATGCGTAGGAGAACAAGAGAGCGACCCGGTTCACCGTAACCTCACGCGCACAAGAACGTGGGACCTCCGGGTGCTCCTACTGGCGGTGGTGGTGATGGTAAGTTGTTGGCGGTGTGGGTGTTGGTGGTTGAGTTTAATGAGGCTCTGCGCTTAGAGTATAACACCTCCTCCCTCAGTTCCCTCACTGTAACCTCCCTTCCCTATCCTATCCTTTTCCTCCCTGGGACGTTATTTCACCCCTTTCGTGCTTTTGCCTCCACGGCTCTTTCTTATTCCGGCTACCAGTAGTTCGTTTGGATCTTTGGGCAGACTCGAGCGCGTTTGGAATCAAACGGACCGAGCGGAGATACCCGCAGACTCAATAGAAACCCGACGGTGAGGCAAAGAGAATTGGGTGACACAATTGTTCTCCAAAATGCGCAAATGGCGGCAAAAACAATTGCTTTCTGCTTTCCATGATTCACCATTCTACGAACGAGAGTATTTGAGCCGGCTCCGTACGATGAGTGGAGGGTTTTGGGTCCCCCCGTAAAAAGCGCAATTCACTTAAATCCAGCCCCGTCTTATGCGTTTCTTTGGCCCGAGGGGGGGGCGATTGATACAGCAGATTTCTGCAGTTTGCCATAACCATCCAGGGGAACATCACCATTGTTTCCATGAAAGGCAAAACCATGGTCAAAGCCGGGTAACAACAGCAAACCCCTACCGCCGAGCTTCCGCAGCGGACGGGATACCCAATCCGGGATCGATCCCCGAGACACCCGCTCTCACTCGTAACCGCTTCGGGTTCGAAGGGTAAGTTTACGTAGGGCGCGCCACGATACAGTACGGTAACGCACCGCATTATTCGAGCACTGCCTGCCCGCACAAAACATCAGCCAATAGGATCCCTAGCCATCCCAACAAGCCCCCGAGGATATTATTCGATGCCTTGCATACACAATATGAGTCCCGCGAGGATAGAGGTCAGGGCAAGGGTTTTTCTAAAGATGGAATCCCTTCGTTTGAATACGTGTTCTCCGGGTATCTCACCGGGGTGAGAACTCGGTCGATACCAGCGGTGGTTGAGCTCTATACGATACCACTTACGATATCGCATCCGTCGTGGCAAATGGGTTTTGGATTCAATAGTAAATTAGTTACCGGCACAGCTTATGCTTTTTCACACTCTCCACAAAAAAGCCTGATATGCAGGCTTCAACTTGTGCGCCCACAATATCATTGTTAAATTGATTCTTATTTTATGATAATATTACCGTATAATAAAATAATAAAATATATCCAGTATGCCCAATTGTCCTTAAATTACTTTTTGAATTCCAGAAAACCCTCAGCCCTGGGGATATTGTTTTTATAGACTCTTTTACCGATACTTATACTATAAGGAAACTTTATAACATCATAATTTTATATCCTCTTTAATTGGGCCCCTACATCATCATTTTCGTGGATAACATGATCGTCATTTGTTATGGCGATATGTTGCCAAGGGGTACAGTACACTTATTTGATTGACACGGCTGTACTGTATCGTACTTGTGCAAGTGATGATGAAAGGACCCACCAGGAACTTTGGTGCGGGTAATGAACATACCAAACCCGGTCAATGCATATTCTGCCATCACCCACCGAACGGACCCCTCTCTCTCCGACCCCACCCACTGGCGCATCTGTTCCACCCCTCCGTCTTCGCGGTATTCGGCGTGAACCGGATCGAGTCCATCGAACTCGGGCCAGCTAGGCTCACGATACTCTCGTACAGGCCCGAGGGAACCAGAGCTGGATTTTGCTCACTCCGCCACTCTTTCCGCGATTGTAGGTCGGCAGAGTTCTCCACAACTGCTTTCCCTTTTGTTCACTTGAGCATGTTAGCTCCAATTGCCAAACTGGATCCACAAGATCCTGAATACTCAAAACCTACTTGGCAATCCTGTTATTCTGTCGACTGTATATCTGGCTTTTGACCATAATTCAGCCTAGGTTGGCTTTCCCCGCGATCGACACTATCTCATCCACCAGTTCCTTTTCAACCTTAACGTCTTGAATTCCAACACGTATCCATTACCGTCCCGAGTCTCCTAAAATTGTACTGTATCTAGTGTGAATATGTGCAGTACAGTACTGTGAGTGTCGTGTTGTATCAACAAAACCCGAATTTAACCAAAAGTTTTTTTATCTTCATATCCACAGATTTGGGGACTACCAGCCCGTTGCAAGGCTAGGCGTATTCCTAGGCCTCGGGTCAGTGTTATATACAGCCTCGTTCGCAAAGTTCTCGTACACCTCCAAGTACCCTCTGTCTTTGAAAACGCTCTGCTAACCCTCTCTTATTATTCGGCAAAATAAATTGTCTTGAAGGTTCACAGTGTCTCTAGAGGCATATCTCAAAAAGGCTTTTCTCGTTCTCTTGTTGCTAGTCGGCACAGCCTAAGGTACAAGAGAGGGGTAGGAGGATTTTACGAATGCGGTTGTACCGAAAACTCGAAACTCTCGAGGTGTTATTGGACAGTTTCCGTTGGATAGCAAGAATCATGGAGAATACCTGGCTCCGAGCAAAACCAAAATCGGGAGAGGTTCAAGCTTATTACACCTGGAGGTGGGTCAGTAACCCAGCCCAACCCACACCAACAAGCTACAAGAAGTGTCCGGTCATCTCGATACTTTCCTTTCCAATACCAGGAATGAAATCGTGGGGTTCAAGCAGTGTTATAATAAGACCAGTCATCTCGGAATTGAACTGTGTGGAACCATCCTCTTTCCGGCGTGCATTGCCGCAGCATTCGCGGCTTGAAAAAGCGCGGAATATAAATCTGCTCCATCTCAGCAAAACCGAGGGCGTTTCTTTGGCTTAGTGTGAAAGCTTGGATTAGTGCTTTTCTAATCGTCCTCATCTGAGACAGGACGGCACTAGGACAACTTACTCGAACAGTGTAATCATTTGGACTGCTTCCAGAACTTTACAGGATCATGAACGGGCGGCGCGTGTTCCCAAAAATATATAATAATAGTATCCTGAGTTCCATTTATATCGCTCCTGGAGCCCATGAAGGCAAATCCTCCACAAGTACTCCCAGTGACTCGATGCCCCCTCGGGGACACCCCGGGAGACAATACTAGTAGTGGTACAACTGTGCGCAGCAAATCTCGTAGATGTTGGTGTGGGTGTAAACTTCTCCCCCTCAATTCAGGTTGTAGATGACTCCCCATTTCTCTCATCCTCCTTTCCACCCCTCTCAATCCTCCCCCTCAACGCACCCACCCCCTTCTCGGGACGATCAATAACCACCGGAAAAGACATATCCAGCATGAAACCTTCTCAGGAAATCATGTGGCAATATGTGGCCAGTAGAAAACCCAAATCATGGGTTGTGCAACAGGTGGCAAACCCTTCCATCATACCAAGGCTGTAATAGTAATGGAGCATAAAGTTTGATAGACTTATTATCCTCACGGTTTCAAGTGCAATCACAACAGCATCTACTAACACGGCGCATATACATAAGCCCTCTCCACGAATCTGATCGATCACGTGGAGCGGATTGCGGTGACCAGGCTCTATATATTTCATCACCCCACTTTAATTAAAGGTCCGCAAAAAAAAAAAGTTCCTATTCATAACCGTTGAAAAGGTTACTTCAATGTGACGGGAGTATGTTGAGTATGGCAAATTGGGACTTGGATCACTGTATATAGAAGCCTCTGACCGGTATAAGTATGGAAGTCTTAGGCACTGAAAAAATCAAGAAGAACGAAGTCAATTGCATTCCCAAAAGCCACTGCCTTTATCTCCAACGCCCTCTCCGTTCCACAAGTCTTTACTTCTCCTCGTTTCCTCATTCTCCGTTACCCCCCTTGACCGACAACAATAACTCCAAGTCGATTCTCGAGTGATCTGTAGTGGTGATTTCTGCTCATGTGTGTTCCGGAGTGTGTGGTTTCCTAATAGTATATGATCCATCTGACCGATGGCCGTAGCGAAGATCAACCTCCTCCTCCCAGGGATTTGTCCGAGAATTTTTATCATTTGAAACAATGCTAAACACCATGGGTTGTCACACAGCAGTGCACGATTCGCAGGAATCGATATATGATATTAGTAAAGCAAGCATCAGCCAGACCCTAAGCAACATTTATAAGACCAGCACTCTGTGATCACCAGACATCACTCGTGTTCGTGTCTAGGGCTACGGCAATCGCCCTGTTGTGTTCATTTGATGCCATACCGGTGCTGGTATTAGACAGCCCATCTGAGATACCAACCACACTCGAAGTCCCTCCATGAGCACAAGTACGGAAAGAAAGAGGGAAGGAGAAAACAGTTGCCCTGGAGCTAGTATAAATTGAAGGGTTTATATACTTACCCAGGGAGAAAGTGCCGGAAATGTCCCATCTGATAAGGAACTTTTTTAGTTTCACTATTTCTTCATACAAGTCAGTCCTGGCTCTAGTAGAGTACCGTAGTGCGCATATTATCACTTGGCACCAGACCCGCTGCGCTCTACCATCCTGCGCGCCCTAACACTACTGTACTAGCAGCGCCATTGGGGTCTCCATATTTTCCATTTCCAGGGGGAAGGGGGAAGGGGTTTCCCATAGATACCGCCGAGAACACAAGAACATAGGATTTGCGTATCAGTGGTACAGGAAACCGAAGATTATCGGGTACGAGGGTGCCGATAAGTACGACATGCACTCTCAATTCTTGTTTGAGATAGGAGATCCTCACAAAGAGTATCAGGAGCGGTGATACACTCAAGACATGAATCGATAAATACCGGTCACTGTCACTACTAACAAATCACACTGAGCATTCCTTGATGAAAGACGGTTGGCTTACAAGGAGATCAATGCCGACAGTGTGGGTTGATGGCAAATGATCACCCAAAGAGACTGGTTCCGTCGTATCTGTACTAGAGAGTCTACATAGAATTCAAGAATTATAACTTCTCTCATATAGATGGATCGGGGGAGGGAGAGGGGAAAAAATCACCGCCGATCGCGGACCTCCACCCCATTCTTTCAGGGCAAGGTCTAGAGTCGGATTCAACCACCTGCCTCCCATTTACCATAGGGCGTCAGGAGTGGACCATTCTCCTGCCCTACATGACGGAACGTCCAATAAATACTCATTTCTGAGCAGGGATCGAACTCCTGGGCTCCTGCTAAGTGCACAGGAGTTAAATGGTTCTTTAACACTGATATTAACCACTGCGCCAGCTAGGAATTTCATACCATACTACCATTGGAGCAAATACTTATCTTGCTAGTAGGCGGATTTATCCTTTTTTCTGTCACCAGTGGTCAATGAAACTATTTCGTATCGTCAAACATTTAATTCATTATGAAAATAAATTGATAGAGCGGCAATATACAAGTAGCAAAGATCTAGTAATTTAAACTCAGAGAGCCCCACCAATGGATATGCTAGTGGTGAGCCTAATAACATCACGGTGTCATATCCGGCCGTATGCAGATTACGAATGAGTGTTCGTCATGTAATCCACCAAGCAGCGCATATAGCAGTAACACGATCATTAGGGACGGTAAGGTGTCAGCAGGGTAGTGTCCCAAAGGTGGTGTCCCAAAATTTCAAACATGTCAGCTTTTTATGCAATTATAAGAACAGTTCAGACTTTTTTTCTTCTTTTTAATACTATATTCTTTCTTGTAGCTCTAACCCCATTGTTCATCCCATGCCCACAATTTGTAAAACAAAGCGTTTAAAACTGTTAAAACTTGTAAGCTATGGAAATCGTAGTCATCCTGAGCTACTATATGCGCTCTCGGGGTGACAAAAAGTTCCCGGGTTCGATTATTATGATACAAGAATTTTGAAAACCCCTGCCGCAGAGGGCGATTGGCAACACATACAAAATTTTGCAAAACTTTTGGTTGGTCGGCCGGATAATTATTCTCACCCCAGGCAGTGTTCATACCATTTGGGACAGATATGCATGGGGACAGATATGCATGGCTGACAGGATTCTTTTAGGTATTACAAATGGACTTGGGACGTCCTGATGCTGACACAAAAAAAACTATTGTGCTATAGTAATACGATTGTCAAGAATTGACTAAATAACGCTGGGTATGATATCACTGTATTGTATTCCCAAAATCACACGATAAGTGCAAAAAATTATACCACATTCACCAAATTTTTGCCCCAAAACCCCTTTTGTCAGCATGAAGTGTCCTGGCCCGCGATACCCGTTTTTTTATTGTTAGAAATTTGGAGTGTCCCTAATGACCGTGTCACTATAGTGTAATACCGGGATCAGCTTGCCACCCGCCGACCCAATAACCCTAGCTCCGATGTTGTAGCCCTCTTCCATCAATCATCAACCAATGGGTCGAGATGGTCTCCGATCATGCATAGCAAGCTCCCCGACGAAAGTCCCAAATCTCAAGGGTGGGGGACTTTCCACCAAGAGGGGATGGCCGAGGTCCATGCGGTCACAGAACCCCCAATATACGGTGACTGGTGCTCAGGGAAAGCGCCACCGAGTAATTTCCCCATCCAACGTCCAGATCAGGACATCAAAGCCACTAAACCCACCCTGCCAGAGTCAACATTTCATCACGGAACATCACTCGCAGACTTTCTTCAAATTCCCCGGTGGCCCTGGCCCCCGCCCTGGACTCGGAGGGAACCCCCCATTCTGGGAAACCGAATATTTTGCTTCGCCTCCATTCGAACGTAAAATAGGCACAAAATTCTTCGCAGTGCCCCGACAAAATGCCACCAAGGGGAGTCACACCTTCGCAGGCAATAGCCTATTTGAGAATCTCCTCGGTTTTGGGGGAAGTTTGGTTCGTCGCTGGCCGTGGCAGTCGGTGCGTATGGGGTGCTCTCGTGGCGCAGAAGTGGCATGCGCTATTATACACGCTGATTAGATATCCATTTTTTTTGTTTGAACACCTTGTTTGGTAAACTCGTTGGAAGGGGAAAGACATTTATGACTACCGCCCGCGTGCATGTTCCATAGCCGTCGCTATCTCATGATGGTGTCGCCACTTTGGGGCTTGTAAGTCGGTGGCCTGGTGGAGTACGCCGATCATATTACGGGTGTCCCTACCATATGTTCCCGTCAGATGAGTGAGGAGTGCTCATAGTGGAAAAGTCATCCTCTAACTTTCCCTTTCCACTTCTACCTTGAGTTCTTTGTAGAAGCGATAGGGTGATCTGGAGCAAATATAATTCTCCGAAAGGCAATGATACTACCGTGAAAGGGCGAAATGCTCCGAGCGGGAACTGTGCTTCTCTGTAGAACACTCTAGCGCAACAGGTGGTCAGGCTGAGTAGTAACCGCTTCAGTGCGGAGTTTGCCATCAGCACCAGTTAAACCACTATCTCCGGTCCGAGGACGGGCTGTAGACTAATGGCATTCCTGTATGCACACTCAGTACTGTCATCAGCCACTTTAGGAAAACCATTCATTGGTCATCTTCTCGCTAAAGAGAACGAGTTCCCGCCACCGTCGGCCACCCAAAGATCCCACGAATCGCGAACGCTAAACCCACCAGCTGAATATTGACCCGGGGTAAAGCCTCACCCAGATCAGCACCCCAGGAAGCAAGCCAAAGAAACACCAAGCTCGCCAAACGACTCTCAAAAAGGGTTCAAGCCATCCCTACCGGACGAGAAATGAAAATCCCGTGGTGAATCCAGACCCTTCACACAGCCAAAATACCGTACTAGCACAGTAAGTAAGTTACCCCGCAAAGAATCCAAAAACCGCACCCCACACTGAGAAAACAAGCGCCGCGATACCGTGTATATCATACCAGGGCCTGTAGTCTCATTCGTTAGAAACATCATTCGTAAATACTAATCCCCACCAGCAATCTCCACCCCACAAACACAAACCTATGATAGTGTCACTCCTCAATAAACCTAGCCCAAAAGAAAGGGGGGGGGAGAAAAAAATCACTCACGCTGTTGGGGGACACCGGCACTCTTGTCAAGTACTTAAGATCCAAAACACTGCCTGCTCCGCCACAGCTCAAGTCCCTTATCACCGGTCTGTTGGGGCGGGCCGCGCCTCAGTCCCGGTTAAAATGGTTGAGCTGAAGAAGCGAATGGTTACAACAAGGGGATTTTGTGTGGCGGGTTTGCAAGGACGGCATCGGGAGGGCTTGGCTGGTTGCCGCATTGATCGATTCCAAGCCAGGCCACCAGCACCGGCGAATGCACGCTGGCTAACTGCGGTAACCACTCGAGTAACCACAAACTACGGTAGCTAACAAACTTAATTCAAGCGCCGCATGCACAGCATACCGACAGTAAATCTTGACTCACGTTGTACGAGTACTGTACAGTACAGTACTGTACATCTCCGTGGCTATACACTCAACTTCAGCTCTCTCCAAGCTCTCCATTCCTTTCTATCGCCCACTCTATCACCATATCGAGGTAGACCAAAGCACACGGACCACATCCCGTCACACTACTGCATGGTAAAAGATTGCACTCTGATCGCACCACATTACACACATGCATAGCGACCTTGGTATCCATAATCGAAAGCAGGACCTAACCATTCACCATCACTTCCCCTAGCCCTACCGTACCATGCCCTAACCAGCTCCACTTATCAGCCCATCCGGCTAAAATTGCTAATCACCTCTCTCAAACTTATCCCACGTCTTTACCTGTGATACTTGTACTCCCTCTTCTTTCTTTTTCCTTTCCTTTCTTCTTTTCCTTTCCCCCAAGCCCACTCAGTCGCCCCGATATCCGGCGACAAACTTCGACACTGGCGGCGGCGGCGGCGGGGTCCCTCCGATCCGAGAGGACCAGGCTGTTGCCTAGAATATCTCCTGCCGTTATCCTCACTCCTGACTCGTGACCCTACATGACCCGTTCTCCTTTTCGCACCTTACTATTCAGGATTGTGAGTGGGGATCCATTTCCCGAGACATTTGCCTTTTTTTTTCACCTCCCCTCCCCCGCCTGTTCTGAGAGCTCCCTAGAACCAGAATTTGTTGGGAGAGTTCAGCCGCGGTCACTGACTGTCACTCGGATGATGGGCTTGCTAGTGTGAGGGGTGGGTCCAGTGGGGGCTGTTGGGTTAGGTAGAAGTCCCAGGATATAAGTCTGGGGTTTGATCGACGGTGGTGGTGAGAACCGGATGTTTCTGGAGGTTTCCATCATGATCTATAGCAGTGTAGCTGCGCAGGCTAGGCAATTTTGACCTTTGTTTGTGGTTTTACCCTGTCGTTTGATGAAATGGAGAACGCCTGACGTTACTCGCCCGTGGTGATTGATGTCCGACTAGTGCGGTCGACCGAGCGAGCGTATGATATATTGAGTCAATGGGGCGATAACCCTCCCAGGCAAGAGCGTAATTCACTCATTCCACGGTGGAAAAAGACATCACCACCAAGGTTCATTGTCCAGCGAAAAGTCTTGTCGTGATCCAAATCCAACATGCTGTTGAAAGTGCAGTTCCAGCAGATTACGATTATCTCATGCAAATTGTTTGTCGGGATATCCATGTCCGAAAGAAACGAACGTATCCATAATTAGGGGAAAGGGCCACCGTTCATTCGATCATATGATAGCAATGATATGCGCACGAAAAAACACTTTTTCTCCATCCCCGACAGCTGAGCACTTGTGGATCAAAGCAAAACCAATAACCCGAGCCGGTTTTTCACCACCCCCTCCCATCCGAGAGAGAGATGCGTACGTAAGCTGTGGGATTTACCTTGGAAATGATTGAGCCTTGCGCTGGAATGTTGGATGGTAAAGTCCGGCAACCTCTTTTGTTTCTGTCTCAAACTGGGGCTGAAGGAATCAAGTTTTCGAAGTGTTCCCCCCCCCCTATCAAAGAGAGGGAATTTTGAACACATTGGTGCGAGGTTCAATTATTATTGGAGCTCTGACGGTGGGGTGTTTTTGGAGTACGGTAGGAGGAGTACGTAATCAATCTTCCCTCCACCCAGCCATTTTACCTTCAGTGGAAGAAACCGGTGTATGTAAGCGATGTTTCTGCGCGCCTGGTTAGTTATTACAGACATGGTAGGAAAGCCGGTTCTGTTTGAAGTCCAAATGCCCGCCTTGGGTATGCAAAGCACGGCATAAGTGCGTCTGCAGAGCTCTCATACCAGGACCGTAGAAATAACTAGCCTTGCTATATCAGACCTTACCCTTATGCATCGTAACATATCATCACGGCGAATCTATCAAATTACCCCCAAACCATGTGAAAGCAGGACAGCACAAAATAGTAACCCGACCGTAAAAACCCGAACACCGTAAAATCTCGTCCACTATCCCCGGCCCCTCACAATCTCCGTGACCAGGCCTTGTATCATACAGCGGACATCCTCGGACCGATAGCAAGATTTGGCAGATCCCACGACACTTCATTTAGTAACTGCTATTCCTTCCAAACCCGCGGCCTTTCAGAGCGGAGATTATGAACTTTACGAGATTTTTTACGGTAACGGGACGGTGTACTGTACTGTACTACTCGAGCATGTAGTCCAAAATTCCCTACTCTAGAAAAAGGGGATGCAAAAAAAAACATATGATATATCATATCAAAAACACAGCCTCCCCTCCTAACCTTATGATAACTTACCGGTACAGCATCCCAATTACCGATATTCATCTGTTTTTTTTACGGTACGATAGTTTCACTTTCCCCCAAAAGCATTTTGACCGCGCGACTCCGGCCGGCACCGATACATCTGCGATAAAACTTATAATCTGCAAAGTACCCGAATTTATCGTAGCAGGCAAGACGCTCTTCATACAAGCACAGTACAGTACCCCATCCCTTGAACGAAACCATCCTACCTAGCACTTGTACTAGCACGAGTGCTGTATAGCTACGGTAGCTGTATGTACAGTACCTGCCCTCGAATTACCGGTAATCTATGCGCCACAAACCCCCCCCCCCCCCCATCTTTCGGCGCGGCGTATAGATCGATACGATACAAGCGCAAGTTATTATAGCCAAGCCAGGATATCGGCATTAGCACTGTATCATACCAAAAACCCCTGCTGAAGAAAGAGGCTGTACGATACCCAAGTACGAGTAAAGGTTCCCACGATCCCAGCGAGTAAAATAAAAAGCACCCAGCCACCCCACCCAACATACCGGTACGGTATGATAACCGTATCGGACACACCGCGATCCACCGAAGGGGCGCGGGGGGGGGGAGTTCGTTTGTCGGAACCCCGACAACCACAAGTTACAATAGACGAGGTGCGAACGAGAGACAACGACAGTTTTGGAAAAAGCCAGATTTGTCCGCGGAAGATAAAATAGAAATTTTAGTTCCTTCAACTGTTGGAATATAGAGCGGAGCGCTTGTTAGCTGGAAGTAAGGAGTTTCTTTCTTTCCCGATATAGTCTATACAGTAGGTATTCTACTTTAATGCAATACTATTCCTATCAAAGCGAAGACTTTTCCCACAATAAGCGCGAAACTAACGCCAATGGGACGGCGAGGGAGGGACGGCGGCTTCATTCACGCATTTCCCGGAAGGAAGGGGGGTTAGAGTCATCGTAGCGTTTATTTTTTCTCAAGATTTCAACTAACCGGTAATCGCTATCTACAGTACTGAACACCGCCAGCGGGTAGACTAGGAGGAATCCCCCCTCAACCATAAACCTCGCAAAAGCATCGAACGGACCAACGTTTCAGAAAAAAGAAAAACCTTGCCTCATCCCACTACCATCATCACCGTTTTGACTCTGGGTAAACCGGGAAACGCCTCCCTTAAGGCGTATCATAAGTTACGGTATCATGGACCAATTCACCATTAAATGAAAAAACATGCAAGTATCATAGAATCCGAAACTCCCCCCCCCCCTTCCTTCCATGGCGTTGAGTATGATACCCAGAATAACCATGAAAAAACCGTTCACCGTGTAACCTCTTCCCCAACCCCCGCCGCCAAGACATTCCACACAAACAGGCTATTCATACGATAAAAACCCCCTCTCGATTCGAAACGCGCACTGCGACGTCGAGTGATTGCCCGTGATGCCCGGGTTGACCGCGCTTAATTGACTCTGGTCATTTACCCGCCTGTGGGTACGGGTAAAGGGTTCGGGCTCAGCTGAATTGAGGTTCGTCCCTTTAATCTTCGGGTTTTCCCAAAGAAGGTATTCTACCCTGCACGTGAGCTTGTACTTGTATCGTATCATACCAAGTCATTTCTACCATACCGGTACCATTTCCTACAGGTACAAGTGACCCCCTCCATACGATAGCCGACTAGGAGGGAGGAAGACAATGCCCCAGTCCATGAGAGAAAAGTGGATGACTAATCCACACCAGTTTATCCTTGGGGTGATGCATGCGATGGATGGAATGCATCACAAGGGGGGGGGAAAGGTGGAATAAATCGCTCATGACTAACACATTCTCACCCTCCTGCTCCGCCTTCTCCACTGGGACAGCGGATCCTGGATGGTGAAGGTCGCTGCGTGACTAATCCACCCACCTTTTCACTGCACTTTCCAGGATTTCAAGTCGTCCTTGTTAGGAGGTCGCATGACTAATCTCACCCTCCTTCTTTTCCCAAATTTAACCACCACAATGTCGCAGGCACTCTTCACGGTATCATAATGGTACCACAAGACCACTCGTAGCACGAGCCCCAAGGGGAGGAAAAGAAAAGAAATGAAAAGAAAGCCCAAGCCCATCAGTTCCAACATACGAGCAAAGCTCAGCACCGTGCGACAGGAAAGCGAACCTTCCCGAAAGAAAAATTTTCATCCGACCCAGTCCGGACAGAAACGGAGAACGGAAAACATACGATACCCACACACCCAAGCCCAAACCCAAGCCCAATACGATGATAAATCGAGTGAGACGATGTGCCTGTACCTGTGCCTGTCTCTGCTTCCACCCACATTCGCACATCGCACTCTTACGGTGCTATCCTCGGACTTTACGAGTACTGCTAAATCATACCACCAATATGCTATTGAAAAATTTCACTTTTTTCCATTTTCCTTCTCCAGTTCGCGAGCCGCCAAGAGGTAAGGTCTAAATTTGGTGCGGTTGCTCTGACTGGGAGGAGGAACGCGTAGACTAAAGGTGGTGATGTGATGGGTGTTTAGCGGCTTGCGTATGATAGTTTTTCTCCCCCAAGATTTGTGAGGGCAGGGGACAACGTCTTGCCTGGTCGCTACCTCGTTATGATACTGTAGCTATGATGCTGTAGGTTGGGTTGAGCTGCCGTACCATATGGTTCAGTCAGTCACAGCGCTGTAGTCACTCACTATCGGGGGCACCCCATCGTGGCCTTTTTTCTTTTTGGGTCTTGAATACTACGTACGGTGCCCGAGCAGAGCAAATTCCAATACTGTATTTTCACACCCAGATCATCCGAAACATTATTCAGCGTCCCCTCAGCACAGATACTCTGCTGTTGCACCGCCAAAGGGAGAAAGAAAGTAAAAGATCGACAGAAAGACAGGCGCCCCCTCACAAGACCCTCCCCGCTGATCTCTGCGTGGGGGCAGAGGACAGATTCAAACATCCTTATTGCTATTACTCCAAAGAGGTGGGTCACGATCACAGTGTCATCGCCAGGGGGAAAGAAAAGAAAACATGTTTCCTAAAAACGACGACGGTAGTTAGGTATGTACGAGTATTCAAGTACATAGGAAGAGAGTATGACTGTTTGCGAGTCATTCGTCCGGTGAGTGTGTGAATTTCTGGTACCACGGTACTGTACAGTACTCGAGTAGGTAGGCAAAGTATGGTAGGTCATGCTTTGAGTTGGTTGCGACGCGCTCCGCGCGAAATGATGGCGAACCCGCTTGCCGGCGCCGGGGGCGGAAGCGCAAGCACTTTTGGCGAACAGCCACTTTCTTCTGGGAGCTGTGGACAAAAGTGTCGGCTCGCTCCAGAAAATATTGCGACCTAACCCTGACGTTCAGGTACTTGTACCATACCTCCCGGGTGAGAAGAGTTTCTACCGGAGATGGAAGGAGGGAAGGCAGTGGCTGTCGTGAAGAGTTTGGGCAAAGTTAGATTAGGCCTTCGCTTCTGCTCGATAATGACGATACCGGTATCGTATCGGATGCTTAATCTTATTGTGCCCTTTCTAATGCATAATTATCGCAATAAACCCAGCCAGAAGGAAATCCTCTGAACCCTGTCGAGCTGAACCTGTACTCGTATGCGGCACAAAAACATACCCCGGACTAAAACGGGCGGTGTCATGTTCCACCCCACCATCCTACCTTCCTTTCCCACAGGAACCATGCGGGGAGGACTCAGGTCAAAGTCAAGTACCACCCATTCAGTGTCTGCGTGCACCTCTTGTGCTCGAGTACCAAGCTTTTCTCTTGGCGAACTGAGTTTCTCCCTCTTTCGTTCGTTTTACTCACATGTCGCACGAAGAGATTGTCGAAATCGCACTTGTATGCTCATCCAAGTACGGTACTCGTGTAATACCAGTACCAGCTGCGTCCCCTACCCTATCACACCCCGCCCCAAAGTTTTAGATTAGACGGGGAACTCGACGGGGATGGTGGTGGTGGTGGTGGTGGTGGTGAAAAATTTTTCGCTTTCGGTTTGGTTGGGGATTTGATTTATCGTGGCCCGAAGATGTGCTTCTGGTTCGCACAGCCTGTTGAGGTTTGTTTTGTGTTATGGTCGGGATATTGGATGCTGAGGGTAATGATGGTGGGTGAGATGGTAAGGCCTGGTAAGGCCCGATCACAACCATGCCAGATCCGTACCTGTACTGTACGGTACGAGTACTGTACTCGCACTAGGACAGTCCACAGCGAAACATTAATTGATGGTTGACGAATTTGATTTTCCCTTTTGGAACAATGGGTGTGTGGGAAGATGGGAAACGACGATGGCTACCGAGAAAAAACAAAAACCTTTGTCAGAAAGAAAAAACAAAGTACCGTAGAAAGGAGGGAAGGAAAGAAAAAAGAAGACACCGGTACGAGTAGATCATACGGTGGTGGTGCTACTCATATGCCCTGCTTTTGCTATCCCATGGCTCGATTCGGTGTAGCTGTAGTAGTATGATGCGCGGTTAACAACCACAAGATACATAATCCCACTATCTGGGGGATCGACCGCGCATTCCATGACTGTTGTTGCTCGCTCTTGCACCGGTACTAGTACCATCCTGTACAGTACTGTACGTACAGGTGGAAGGGATTCCCTCCTGTCGTGAGGTGCGTCGAGGTCGCGGCCCTGGCAGACCACCGGTAGCTGACAAGCGATGGGACTATTGCAAGTGCTGACTATCGTGGAATGAAAAACTCGCACACGCACCACTCTTCGTGGTAACACGCACACACATACGCAACATCGCCCATAGGATTTTACAAGAAATACTAGCAGCAGTGGTGGTACAGTACTCGTTGTTATGATAGGCATATCATAGGCAATCTGAACCCTACGAGTACGATTCATAACCGCTCTACAACGCGGACAAGGGAATATCCAGACTGTGGGAATGTCCTATCGCACTTGTAAGCATACGCACACAAAAGTAAGTAAAAAAGCCACGATGATAATTATGATACCTCGATATGGACACCTAAACCTATGTTGACCCCCATGTACAGTACTGTACCCCCCCTCCACTCGTACATCCTTTCTTAATGGGGTTGCGGTATTCTCAACCTCAATTCCACCCTAACCCAGCACGCTCAACCCGACCTCCTCCCCCCCCCCAAAGTGGCCAGTTCCCCATACCGGTATGATACCACCGCAACACACTAGAGCACGCTTCACCAAATCTAGTATCGCAGTGAATTGGTGCCATATCAAAAACTTGACAGTTGTCCCCTCCGTTCGCCTCGTCCCTCCCTGCTTTCCCCCCCCAGCGAAACCCCTGTCACTCTTTTCTCCATCCGTCCATCCATCCATCCAATGTACAGTATCAGTGCTACTGCGCTACAGATGCTGCTACTCCTACTTGAGCACATAGCGAACCGTTACAGAACCTGTGCCTCGACCGAATCCAGATATTCCATTCCCATCGACCCCTAGCCACCGTTAGCAGCCACAGCATATTGATTATTGATACGAGACGATCTCTACGTGTCTTTTAGGTAATGTAGCGTTCTCAATTTCCCACTGTATTGTACAGTACAGTAGCACGGGTACCGTACGGTGGAGTAGTCGATGGGGCGCATAGCATACGGTAGCATATCATGGACGGACATGGAATTGAGGATAGAGGAATAGTGGATATTGGGTAGGGTATGGGATACAGGAGGTAGTCGGGATGGCTATCTTGGGTGGCTTTTTTTCCTTTTCCCCTTCTTCTATTTTTTGCACTTCGTTGTTGCTGTTAGTGTGGTCTCGCCTTACGAATTAGTCTCTATTCCCGCTTGATTGTTGATACTCTGCGTGTAGTGGATTTAATATACTTTGCTTGTGCTTTGTATGAGGGATGCATATTACCGCGGTGGCTACCTTATTGTATGGTAGGGCAAATGTGCTGGTATCCAGGATCTCGCAAATCCTGAATTGTACGGTACATTGATCCATGCGCCTAATACCAGTTTCCATCTACAAGTACAATTATCTTCCGGCGAAACTGTTTCCATTAAGGCGGTAAGTTGTAGGAGGAAGGAAAAAAAAAAAGGAAAAGGTTTATATCGCGCATAAATGATGACTGTGATGGGAAAACAGCTCTCAGCTGAAAACGTTACCGTACAAAAATCCTTTTCTCTGGGGAAATTAATAATCACACACCCTGCTTGTATGATACTTACAGGAGGAACCAAGGTAAACACTCTTTAAGCTTAGTTGGTTGGAATCACCTTACCTGTCTGCTATCACCGGTGGACGGGGACCGCAGGCTGGCATCTAGCACCCACACATGAACATTATTTTCTTTTCTTTTCTTTTCTCATACCTTCATACCCCGGTTAGGCCCCGTAGGTAGTGGAGTAGGAGTACGAGTACAGTACTCGTACACTTGTTATCATAGGCCCAGAATTCAATACCATACCGGTATGAAAGTACTTGTATCGTCGGCAGTCTAGACTTGCTTTTGCGCGCATGTGGAGGAGACCCGAAAAGGTAAGTATCGTTACCCGAATGGAAATATGTCACTTTTCCATCCACTTTTGCATCTTCAAGCCTCCCTACCTCCCGCCACGTGAATGAGAGTTGAGTTGGTTGGCAGGTTACAAAAAGTGTAGACTGCGGGTACTATATGCAGGGCATGTACGAAGTATGTAGCTAATTTATTTTTCTCTATTGTCGCCCCTGGAGAAAGGGAGAGAAAGGAAAGCGTAGCAAAGGAAAGCAAGGAAAGGAACCAGAGAAAGGAACCAAAGAGGGACGAAAGGAGTTCGCCAATACTTTCCGCTAGGCTAAGATGTTGCGAAAAATAGCATTGAGGGTAGTAAATAGATGAATGAATGAATGAATGAATGAATAGGATGCGGATAAACGAAGAAAGACTTCATTCGGTTGTGAATGCCGGTGGCTGTACTGTGCTCGTACAGTACCTGCTGAACCCCTTAGTAATTTCGACACTTTTGTTGTTGGGTTCGCGTCAAAGGGGAAGAGGGTTCGAATGGGATGGTGAATTAATTTTGGTCTCATAACCTATGTTCTGTTGCTACGTTCAGATATGTTACCCGTTACTCATAGCCGCCAAACAGAAGACCGCTGGAGGAAACGTATCAAATGCATTCTGGTAACGCGGGTTAGTCTAGGCGTCAACTGCAACTCTCCCTTCCTTCCTCCCGGTGGCTCCATCGCCACTGGACTGGCACGGGGCATACTTTGTTCCAGGAAAGTTTGCCTTGCCAGAGGGCCGCGAGCAAGTACTGTATGATATGATACAAGTAAAAATAATAAAAAAGGAAACTGCGGCTAGTTTCGCCCTTTACCAACGGGGTGTGCATGAAAAGAGTAAAAAGGGGAAATAGGGAAGAGAAAAAAAAGAAATAGAAAATAGAAAAAATCCCTTTTTCAGGGCGTGCGTGTGATTCGTGGGCCACTTTCGGCTCTGAGGCATTGCTGCCAGATCTGGACTTTGGGGGATGGAAACCCGGGTGGGTCGAAAAATGGTTTTATTGTAGGAGTACCGGTATCATACTCGTGCAAGTACAAGTACCGGCAATTCGAAGAAAAGAAAAAATAAAATAAAATAAAAAAAATAAAATAAAAGCCGGAATTAAAAATGGTGTGCTTGAAAGGGTGTGTGGGTGTGACATGGGTTTGGAGGGATGTGGGATGGACTTTGGGAGGGTACGAGTAGTGTGGTTGAGCTCTGGGGTGCAAGGATTGGTGTGAGTGCTGTGAGTCGCTGGTCACTTCGCGTCAAGGAATTTGGACCTTGAGCTTTGGGATGCATGGTTGTTGGACTAGTATAATATCCGCGCCCTCCCCCCGCTACCCAACTTCACTTTCTCACAACTATAAGATTACCACCATCACCAACTGCAGCCATTTCAGAAAAGCTCGGATATCTCATTCCAACTTACATTTAAATACCTTTCCATTCTTCCACTCTCAAGCCAGAAAAAGGTTTTAAACATTCAACCTTAACGGCACCGAGCTTCGAACATCCTCTCAATACCCATATCGATCAACACATACAACCGCAACAATGAAGATGCCCTCCGGTTCCAAGGACGCACTCTCGGAGCGTATCCACACTTCCCTAAGATCGTTCAATTACCATGCTAGTGATTGCCCATCTTGCTGCGACCCATACTCCGTTCATCTCTCCAAGACCCTTGTCCTCTGCGATGTCGGGCATGCGCTCGCTCAGGAGGCAGCGGAGGCACTGTACGCAAAGGCTAGGACAACCCCAATGGGCCAGATCGACGTCACATTCCCAGAAGGTTGGGAGTCTGTTGACGGGTTGATCAAATCCATCACCCACCGGCTCCAGGGAACACCGAGCAACCGCATCGACCTCGAGGCAATGAAGAACGCGAAGATGGTATCTAGCAATGCCGCGAGGAGGATCGAGGCCGAGAGGAGGGGGAAAATCACATATGTTTCTGCCGAGGAGGTTAGCCGCGGAAGTTCATTCGCCATGGACCTTTCCAGGAGGGGAATTGTTGAGGTGGCTTCTGGCCCAGCAATGCAGAGGTCTAGGTCGAAACACTACCGGTACCCCGACCCTAGCAGGTCTTCCGGATTAGACCTCATTGCTACCGCCCACGACTCCCACCGCCACCACCACCACCACCACCACGGTCGTCGTGCGGATTCTCACTCCTCGAGGGAGCATGGGTCTCCAAGGAGCACCGGGAGGGCGGTCACCTTCAACCCGGATATCGAGATGCGCTACTTTTAAGTAAATGGTACACCTTCCAGAGAAAGAAGCAACCCCTTAATTCAACGAAAAGTTTGAGGAAACTTTAATTCTTTTCCTGCCTTCCAAAGGGGGAAGGAATAATACCCGACCCCATCCACCGCGCTCCACACCCATTACCCCCATCGCATTCACAAAACGCCCCTCTCCACACGTATCACCCACCCACCCCCCTTCCACCCACCGATAGCATCTTCTGAATATATCGTCTTTTCACCGACTCCCGCGGGACAACGCGAACTGAACGAACACCCTGGCAGAAGCTGCAAAAATCGGTCGACCGGCAGGAAGAACATGGGGAGGATACTTGGCAGCGTCCGAACGGAAACATCTGAAAGCCCTCCTTCATCATGGCAGGGCTGAGATCATTGTTTATCTGCCGACCTTTTCATGTACACGTCGATACCCCGAAGAAAACTAGAAGGAAAAAAAAAAAGATTGGAGAAGGCTTATTTGAGACTCCTCCTCCTTGATTGGCTGGTGGGAGCTGAAATGGGTTCTACGTTTTTGATTTTTTGATTCCTTTCCGCTTTTTCTACTTTTCTTCCAACCGTCTCTCGCTAGGAGGGGCTTGGTATAGAGAGCAGCGCGTTTTTGTTTGTACTTTTCGATAGCTTTTCGTTTCTTTATTTGTTCTCCCGATTGTTCGGATAGATAAAAGGATTTTCCTTTTTTTCTAAGCTTTGGATGAATAGGCTTGATGGAATGGACGGAAGGACGGAAAGGGACGCTCTTTAACATTTTTTCTCTTTCCTTATATTTTTCCTTTCCTTTGTAAAAGCCTTTTTATTGGCAGTTGGATATAGCAACCGGTCCTGTACATGTGCTTTTTGTCCTTCGGACGATAATCATTTCCTTTGTATTTGAATTAAAAAGATATTTGCCAAAAAAGCAAGCGAGCATTATGAATGCCTTTTTTTTTTGCCTTCTTTGCCCCAGTGACCGTGGTGATTGGACATGATATGATATGACAAAATTAGGTTTCTTGTTTTGTTTTTTTAAACTTCCTTGCACTTTTTATAAAGCTTCCCCGCATAATATGTATGCAGTATCGGTGATGTGAGGTGGTGGTGTTTTTGTTTATTCAGACGTTTCTTCATTGCTAGCTATTGTCCAAGTACGAGTACTCGAGTATTTGCCGATCCACAAAGTATCCGACATCTTGGCGCCAAGATAGGTATCAATAATGCCTAGGTGTCCGGATATTTTATGGGTTGGCAAGTGGCCAGCGATAGAATGTTAAGTTAGAGAGACTTCTCACCCTGTCCCGCCCAAGACTCTTGTGCTCATACTCGTACAGTGCCCTCGGCTAGGTACAGTGCAGTATGATACTCGCCTACAGTACCATCGGAATTTCACTTGGCTTCGCTACACTTATCTTCACCAACTGTTCTGACCGACCGTCCGACTCAGCTTCTCAATGTCCGTATTCCCTTCAGGGTCGGAACACGGGGGAGACCCCCCTTCCTTTCAGACCCCCCCCTTTGAAGTTCGAATACCAAAACTGGCCTTTAATACCGGCAGTGCACATGGGAATTCTCCTTCCACCTCGCGCCGTGCAGCATCCCACCATGCACCCCACCACAATGACTCCTTCCTCATGAAGAGCCGCACAAAACGCGTCACGAGAAAAAGTGCGAAGATTCAAGGTGCGAAGAAAATAAGAGTCATCTCATCCCATGCCCCCTCCGTCCAGTGACCGAACCAACCAAGGCACAGCGCTCGCTCTGGTGGATGTGTGGGTGTGTGATGGGCGGGGGTGAGGGTTAGACTGGGTCACGACCGCGCCTCATTTGCTTTTTTTCGCGTGTGGGGCCAAAAGTTACGAACTGGGGAAGAAATGGGGCAGTGAAGAACTGATAGTGTGACGAAGTGGACCCAACTTAACTTGGCAGGGCAACAAAATGGAGGGAGTTTTTGCGCATGATGGGGAAATTTTGGCGCCTTGTGGCACTGTCTTTTTCTCTTTCGTGCCCTTATGACGTTGATGACGATAATTATTATTATTATTTTGAAAACCTTCACTAAGTTTTTAGACCGTGTGTCGTGCCGAAACGGGGTGGTTTCTGAGGGGAACGGTTTTATCACCCCCTCCCTTCCCCTAGGGCTACCTGTTTTGAACTTCGTGGTCCCGTTGCCGTGATGCTTGCGCGCTGGTTGGGCGAGTCCATGTTGTAGTCGCCTGTTCACAGGTTCCCGGTGGAATGGGCACTTGATCGTCCGTGTTGCCCTACGGTACTTTACTGGCGGTGAATAGGTATCATACGTTCAACGTGGTTCGCGAAATTCGCATCTGATTTTTGTAGCCCTGGTGACGGTGAGGGATGGGGTTGCTAGGAATGGGCATGGAACTGGGAGGTTGATCGGGATCGGGTGGATGAGGATTTTTTGAAATGGAGTAAGATAACCTAGCGATTGTTGGCTATTTTCCTGCGGGAGAATAACTCTGTGGATTTTCTTAAACTGCTTTTCTGTCTGGCCGTTGAGATGGGTGGACCCTAACGTCCCCGTGGGTTTGGGTGTCGTGAGGTTGTTTGGTTCGTCTGTAAGGTGCTGCTGTGCCTAAAATGTCAGGTCATCCATCTATGTAAACTTTGCTTGATATGCGGGTGTGAGGAGGCCATTCACGAGATCCTCCCCCGAGATTTCTCGTTAATTGCGTGACCTTGACGACCCTGGACTGTGTCCGAAGTATCGGAGTGTAAGTGACCGAGTGGGTGAGGTCTGGAGAGCGGTATATATATCTCTTGAACGCTGGACCATAAATATACGGTCCAAATGTTCACGATAACTTACCAGCAGGGTGTCGCATCTCTCGCTTCTGCATGTAGTGGGTTTGACATTTGAAAGGCAATCGTTAGCATCGCCGGCCGGGCTGACGGGATCACCGAGGACCTGGGCCATCTAACTCTTTGCTGATTCGGAAGATATAAACTTTGTCGGCCGGTCGGTCGATCGTTTGTCGTTTCAGCCTTGTTGTAGTTGTCTCCGTTTCTCCATCATAACCCGCGCGCTCTCTCTCTCTCTGTCTCTCTTTTCCTTTCTCCTGGGGATTTGGTCCCCTATATACGGAGCCGACACGGACTGTTACTCATACTACTCAGCCCCACCCTCTGGTATTCAGGGGGTCAATCCCTGATTCTAAGGTTTAACACACAATTCATTGGTCGCCTTGCTTTTTATCGCGCAGGAATGTGGAGAGGATGGTACCAAAATGGGGGCAGCATGGAGCACAATTGCTATGTACACCCTGGCACTGGTGGAGAGAGAGAGAGAGAGGGCGAAAGGGGGTACCGGCATCGCGAGGTATGTTTGGTGCTTTGAGGGCGTGAGAGAAGGGATTTGTGAGTCAATTTGAGATGTGTTGGCAGATGAGCTCCCAGCGTTTCAGCCTTGCCATGGAACTTATTTTTCTGTAGGGACGTGGTGAGAAGGCTGGGGGATGGGGAAAAATGCTCAATTCTGAGAGCTTCCCCATGATAGGGCATTACTGTGCGAGAGTAGCTTTTTCTGGGGTTGTGTTTCCAGAGCGTTGAACCTGTTTTGGGACGGGGTTTGCTACCGTCGGGCGATTTTCTTGAAAAATTTAAAGTTGTGAGATTAGTGTGGGAGATCTCTCTTGGCCGACGTCACTAGGTAGGTGGAGGGCTGTCAGGTGACTGAGTCATACCTCGACTCACGATTTTTTGAAGAACAAGCTTATTTTGAGCCTCTTTTTTTTGAGCTTGCAGATGATGAGTATCCCAGACATGAAGTGCTTGTATTGGTACAGTACAATGCTTTATATCGTTGCTTAGAAGCGGCCTTGGATCTATTGCACCTTCTTTGTCCTTGACGGGGGGGGGTGATTCGGGGTTTCAGGATTGCTTTGGCGCATAATAGTAGGGTTGGTTGGTGCACGGCGGGGTTGCCAATTATATACGGACGCGACCTTGTTGGGGAGCTTCATAATACCGAACTTGACGACCACAAATGCTGGAGTAGATGTTGACCTCTTCATCTCCCTTTTTTCCTCCCTCCGCATTTTGCCCTACCATACTCTGTACCGACCAGTTGAAATATGGGGGGACTGGTGCAGGGGAAAATAGTGTGGGGTGTATTGGTGGCTCGGCTGCCGTGATATGCCGGTTCGGCGATACCAGGATGGTAATAAAGTTTTGATCGAAGGTGGATGCACCATATGTACCGGCATGGATTCGCTCACCGCTCGAGACTAAATTTACTCTAACACTGCGTAGAACTCACGATGCCATGACTCGTTTATGAATATTCCCAAGGCTGCGTAATTGTTACCCCTCTTCTCGGGGAATCCTCTTATAAAGTTCATCCCTACAAACCCCGTGGAGTATCAACTTTCGTGTTGTTTCTTCAGCTATTGGAATCTCCACGATGGCTCTTATTGTTTTTGTTCTTTTATGGAGTTTTATTTACTCATTCTGCCTCAATCCCTCCACAAAACTCGCTATCGCTGGAAACAATTTCTCTCCAGAGATCATTATAGATGAAATGTGGTCTCGCAATTTACTTCGAGCTCCCCGCTACCGTGAATTGCTCTGGGCTTCAGAGCTGGCACTCAGGGGTTGGAGGCTGGGGTGTCAAAAGCTGAGTACGGATATCCGATCAATAGTTTGCCTGACCCCAGTGGAATATCATACCCCATGCTAACAACCTGGTAGGGGGATCCGATTACCCGACTTCCGCAACTCCCTCTCACAGTGAGGCTTCAGCGGAGGTACGGGGGCTAAGTCAAATCGTGTCCTCCGAGAGCTCACTACGGTCTGTGTCTGTGGCAAATTTTGACAACAGAGAAATACCACAGAAAACTGTAACCGATCTCTATGTGCCATTCCGTATTTCATCAGGCTGATGTGATAGTGTGATGATACTACCGTATTTGCTTGCCCCGGTTCAGCGTGTTGCTCTCTTGCTCGCCATATTCCACATCGATCCTGGCGTTTAACATGTTTAGCCTTATATTGTTCACGTGTACTATTTCTCACATGCTTGCTGCTAACTTAGGCGATTGATAGCACAGAAATTCTATCAAAGCGGCATCTTTGTCACAAACTCTCCACTGCTGGCAAGCTCAGGAAGTCAGAGGGCCAGGACAACTGTCAGAGACCCCTGTATCACGGATTAGTGCAAGAGATACTTCATCGACGGGAACATCGGATACCGTACCGATATTAAATCCAACTGAGCTACCAGAGCCCTGATGGACCTGAGTATCAAAACTCTGGTTAGGCTATGAAGGATAGTTGATAAACATTATAGCTCCCCATTCCTCGCTTGGTATACTGTACAGGAAGCATTACCATCAATGGAAATATAACGACAACACCCCCGGAGGCCCCCAGATATTGGCGTGCATTGGAGCTACTGTGGGTAGACCCTCTGGGAGAGGACATTCCCAAGTCCTTGAGTCTCAGAAGTGCCTCCGATATGTAAGTGTCGCCGATCTTCCCCAGGTGAGAATATCTGGGGCTTACGGCGGCATTTTGCTGAGAATTTGTAGACATGAATTCGACCTAGCTCAGCACCAGCTTGTCCATTTCACCACTTGTGGAGCAGGCCTCCTCACGAAATAACCATGCCGTGGTGCATGAAAGGGGGTATCCGAGTCGGGTTTCTAAAACTACTCAAGAACTCTCCTAGGTCAAGCACAACGGGGCGAACTTTGTTATGGGTCATCCAAAACTGGCGCCCCACAAGATGCTGATAGGAGTTAGGCGAAAGGGCGAAAGGGCGACACGTTGGAAGTATGGCTGTTCTTGAACTTCCTTGGTGTCTTTGACTGCCAATAGGTGCATACCCGTAGCCCCGTCTCTGGCCGTGCGGAGACTAAAATTATAGTACCGAGGCAAGGACCAAAGCGTTACCACAACACGGGCCGGGTGGTGTTGAGTTGTCTAGGGCCCGAACCACAGAGTCATTTTTTTCGGAACAGTATAAATGCAATATTCCGTGTTTTGGTGGGTCCTGGTAGTAAAAAGGGACATACTGGTACCCGAGAATTTCGTACCCGATACATCCGCCTTGTGTATGCGTTTCTTCTAGATGATTGGGCATAGACGCAGAGTCATGAGATCCAATCAGTCCATATTGTGGCTTTGGTTTGGATTACGCATTTTGCGTGATTTTATCGACCTCCCTGGAACCAATCGTTACAGGCAATCGCAAAAGTGAGAGCTGTCAAACCTAGGGGGAGGATTATTTTGCTCTGGGGTGCTCAGATATGGAATTTTTTATTTTTTCTCTCAAAAGATGCGGTGAATATCGATGGATTCTCAGCTCCGCATTGCGTTTGTCTACTGGGTGCCAACAAGGGCAAGCGGATCCCATCGCTGGCCTAGAATCAAATCACTGGAACAGCCCGGACATCGCCAATTATTCCTGGCATGTGCCTGCCATTGTATTACCAGTTCCTGGTCCCCTGGAGGATGGAAAAGAAACCACCCACAAAAGTCCGGTGGTTATCCATTTAGCCTTCCGTTTCCTGGATGCCAGAACTAACGGAGACTTTATTGGGAAGGGCTTACCGCTTCTGAAGGACAACAGGCGAACCAGCCCACCACATTACAATAACCAGCATAGATGTGGGCTGGGAGTGCTTTTTCTTTTCTAGTTATTTCACAAAATCGATAGGTGCGTTTTGACCTTTATGATCCTGCAGAAAAATACGGGAATACTCGAGTACAGGCACTGCACGGTATTTCCTTGAAGCAACCCGCAAAGGACCCATGTTTTTGGTCTCGAACATTTGAACAACTGTCAAGTCGACCCTAGTCCACTTCCGTTCACGGCCTGCCGAGGTTACCGGCTAGTGGAGAGGTTGGAAAGAGCCCGCCAAGCCAAGATCGAAATCTGCAGGTCCGGCGAATCAGGCACAATACAGCTATCAACATTTCATCTTTTCCGAACTCTAATCTTTTCGGAATGTTAACTTTGTAGCACAACAACCAATTAATCGAATAAGCCATTCCCGTCTTGAAATCCGTTTCTAAGTATTGGCATGCATTGGGGAGGTGGGGGGGTATTTTTTGTGAGGAAGGAAAAAGGCAGGATCTCTAGCATAGCTTTTTATTGCAAAAGGTGAGCAAAATCTCCGATCCGAATTCCCCATCTCAAACTCGACTCTTCACGCAGGGGTGCTGCAACAGCAGCGAGCTACCTCTGCGCTAGTTTGGAAATGGGAGAATTGAACGTCCAAACCGGGGGCACCCTTGCTTGCAAAGGAAAAGGAAAGGAAGGAAAAAACGCACGAGCCAAATGGGTTGGAAGTTTACCTCTAGAGTTGCGGGGAGTTGCTACCGAGCGAGCGATAGCTATAGCTTTTGATTTCTGTCACTGTCGGTATTACTGAGGGGAGAGCTTGCTCGTGCGGTACTGTACATTGATCACACTATGATCGAGGAAGATATACACAGGGAACAAGATGGAAGGAACGTAACGGGATAGCTGGATGGCTGGCTGGCTGGATGCCTGGATGGATTGAATACCAGACTGCGAAAATGCACCGAACCTTTTCTTTCCAACTTCTCATCGTTCTCTCCCCATCCTCTCATCCATCCTCTCACCCTTACTGACTGATCCATCGGACACCCGCATGGATTGCGTTTTTGCAGCTTTATTTGCGGAAGGAATAAATTATAATTATAGTTTTTGGGACTCAACAGGAAATGCATGTCCTGTCCATTGACAACGGTTTCCCCCGCGATTTGCCTCTTCTTCGGGCGGACACGGGGAATAGCTTGGAGCAAGGAATCCTCGGCCGATCTGAAGGCAGTAGGGGATGGGAAGGAGCATACAGATTGGTACCGATATTGGATACAACAGCCGGGATATGTGACAACGACCTGATAGTGATCAATCTTTGCGTTTGTTGAAGGCGGTGGCGGTGGTTTGGGGATTTTGTTGTGTATTACTGTCTGGTGTGCTTTCCTGCTGGGTTTTACTGTGTCACGAAGGCCCGAAGTACGAGACGAGAAGAATGGAGGGTGTGTGTTGGGATGGAGGTTTCGTCTGATTTGGCATGGGTGCTTGCGGTCCCGCGCGGTTGTGCTGGCGTCCGCTACGAAGGGAGCGGGAGGGAGGGAAGGTAACAGGAAAGGAAATGGGGGGTCTTGGTGGGGGTATGTGTACCTCTACGTTTGGGGTTGGTGGGTGCATGGGGGTGGCGATCGAGTGTTGTGGGTGGTGTTTTTTATAGTGAGTTTGTGACGGAATTAGTGAGTGAGTGGGTGAGTGGGTGAGTGACGGTAGCAGAGATGTTATACATTACTGGACCAGCCACAGGTGCTATGTTTTATGTGTTTGAGTTCTATATAGGTGATACGAATAGAGTAGGTCGTAGAATAAGGTAAAGTATCATAGGTTACAATTTGAAATTACTAGTCATTGGGGACAAGAGAGGAAAATACCCGGGGCAGCTTGGAGAATACTATAGTTTGGAGATCGGGTTGAGCTCATTAATTACAAGTATTATAATCAAGATATTTCGCTAGTCTGCCAATATCGTACCGGCTCCCAAACCGCGCTTTAAACCACCGCTCTCTTCTAAGACCCTTTAACAAGCTTTCCCCATCTCATACAGCGACTGCCTCCAAAATCCACGCCTTGTCATAATCTAAAGCTTCTAGAAGAACCCGTCTCACAGAAACTTGGGCCAAACGATGTAGTAATCAACTTCGCCTTTAAGAGCACGGGACATTCATTGACTTATACAACTCGCAAGAACACCAACACTAGGGAGAATAACACAAAAGAGTATAACCCCCCAGAGTACTTGATATCGTATGATACAAACCGCACTCACCACCACCACCATTCACCTAACCTATTCAAGCAAGCTACCCGAGGAATCGGAAGAGTCGGCGGTGCAATAGCGGCCAAGTCAGTGTTTAACTTGAGCTTCGTCGGGACCGCTACGCTATTTTCTTTTCCCTCCTTTTCTTTTTCTTCTTCGAAATCTAGAAATGGATAGTGAGGGGTATTCTTCTGCGGTTGTGGTGGGCGTGGAGGTTCGCGCGGTGGGTGGGCATTGTATAATGATTGTTATTATGATATGTTGAGATCTTTCGTGAGGGGGGTCTGGTGCGCTTGCGCTTATCCTGTCGTGGGCTTTCTTCCGCGATGCGGTGTGATAGGCATTGTGGCGGTGGTGGGTATGGGTTAGTTGACCTTGGAGGTGGGGGGGTTTGTTTCCCTTCTGTGGATTGGTCAGTGTTTGTGGTCTACTATGATACGTGCTTCGGAGGGTCTGGATGGTTGTTTCTGTCTGTCCTGGAGTGGTTATGCTTGGGGCGCTGGACTCGTGGTGCGGATTGGGTCATAGGATGTCATGCAATGGATACTGGTTGTGAACAAAAAATTTCATTGCTTAGAGATCCGATAGCTAAGAAAAAGAGGCCGTACATGCGTAAAAACGTTACTTATTTCGTGTTCTTCACATCCACCTTCATCCGGAAAAGCTTCCTGATCGATCATCGGGTGAGCATTTATGATCACCATACATCACACAGAATCACCCATTGGCAAGTCCTCATCATCCTGCTCCAAGTCAGCAGTAGCACTTACAGCTCCCACGATGTAGGGGCGACTAACCTTGAGAACCTTCTCCTCAATGATTCCTTCAGCCTTCTCTTTTAAGGCCTCAACCCTCTCACACCCTTCCTCCAGAAACTCGCGCGCTTTTTCAACAACCATCTGCCAGGTACCCTCATGCTCGTGCATCTCTAACTCCAAGTAGGCCACTACCAGCGATGTCATTACCAGAGCCTTACTCTCATCTGTGGCCTTGTCCGAGAACAACTCCATCGTCAAGTTCTCCACGTCCGGCAGTTCCAGTCCGATCAATTGCGCCATTTCGTTGGTAACGGGGAATGAGCCCATGAACTCTTGCAGACATATTATCCTGACAACCTTCTGGCGCGGTGTATTGTTTTTGCTGGGGTTGGACCTAGTGAGAGCCGATATCGACGCGGGCTTGTGGCTACGGTGACCGGTACATGGTGTATGTGGGACAGGTACCTCCATGGGCCAGGGGGCACTAGAGTTTCCTGAATATGGTATCTCTTCTTTGTTTCCCTCTATTTCTTCTGTATCTGTTTCTTTTCCGCTCTGTATTATTCCAGTCTCGGCTATGGGGATATCATACTCGGATATTTCGGAGGCACCTTCGCTGAATTTACCAATATCGCACCTGGAACTAGGGGAGGGTGCTGAATTGAATACCATCTGCCCACGTGCATCGCTAAAAGGTTCACAAGATTCATAGAGAGTTATGGAAGCCTGTTGTAAGTTCTGGAACTCGCCATATGCCGCACTTGCTGTGACTGGACTGGTTAGTCCTGGAGCTGGAGAAGACATCTGATCCCAATCACCGTCTGCAACACCATCGCGGGGTTGCAGTAGCATTGACATGCTATCAGGTCCAGAGTGCATCACGCTAAAAGCCCCTGGGATTCTCCCCGCTGAAACCATGGACAGTGGATCCTTCGCTAGCCTTAAAGCGACTATGGGTGCTGATAATTGCCCTCCTTGGGAGAGAGCACCAACGGCATCTTCTGGCCTATCGGTGTCTGGAGTTTTGATGGAAGCGGCTGCAGGCGTTTCGGTAGTTGACCCGCTATCAGGAAGTGCATAATCATCATCACCGTCGATGCTGCTGTTGCCTTGTGACCTCATTGCGTTAATTTTCGGGTCAGCTTTCTCCCTGGCCTCCTTCTCCAGAAACTCATCCTCCACTGCGACGAAGCTGGCCCACTTGCTTGCAAGGCCCCATTTAATCGACAGGGACTCCCCTTCTCTCTCAACATATTCACTGAATGTGTCGTCTTTGTGATTGATTCCGTGTTTGTCCGAGTGTAGCCAGCTTGAGCCATCCTCTAAATCTCTCAAAGCCATACGTGCCGCGAGTTGATGAATTGTTAAACCAGGCTCTGCAAGCCGGGTGATCGGAATTAATTGCTCTCTTTCAATCCCGGGAGCGGTTCCTTGCAGCTTCACAGAGGTGGGATTTCGGAGTGAACGATCTCCCTTGGGAGAAATGAGAAGATAAGCCACAGTCCGGACTTGTGAGTATAGCGGTGGAATTTGGTATGGTGCCTGGAGTATCTCAGGGTTCTCGAGCTTTTTCAGATGTGAGAATCTGTCTTCCGAAAAACCAGGATACTCAGTTACCGCGGGTCTTCCGATGGGAAGTTCGTCATCGGAAGGAGGGATTTTGGAGGTCATGTCGAAATGTCTATCGGGATCGAGGAGTGAAAGTTTCTTTGGTGCTTGAGGAGCTGGCATACTTTTCCCTGCATTGGCTGTACCAGGAGTAACAGCAGAGGGGTGTATGGACTCCTCCTCCTCATCATCACTATCTTCCTCATCGGTTTCGTGAAAACCATCGTGAATGACCTGCAGGCTATAATGATCAATATGTTCTGTCAATGCTGCCTTGAGCATTTTCACTACTTTGCCTTCCCATCCACCTCTATCCTGTTCATCTGAACCATCCGCAATAATCTGCGAGTAACCGCCACCAATTCGAGCAATTCCCTCGACCAATGAATGGGAGACCTCCGATCCCAGACCGATGGAGAAGAACCTTAACTTTCCTTTGCTGTTCCCGGTTGCTTGTTTTATAAACCCTAGAACCCGATCCTCCTCCCAGATCTCCCCGTCAGTCAGAACGATCACCTCCGTATTCACATCTTCTAGTCTCCTCTTCACGGTCTCCTGAATGGGTTCTAGCAACTCGGTTCCACCCATGTTCGCATTAAAGTTGTCCACAAGGTTTAACGCAGCTCTTACTGTATGTGCGGAGTAATCTTGTGAATTCTCCCAGAGGAATGAGTATTTGGAGCCGAATGAGCAGATATTGAATTTGCATCCTATGGGCAATGACTTAACGAAGACATTCATGGCGGACTTTAGAGGTGCGATCATGGAATCCATTGACCCAGATCGGTCTACTATGAAGACTATCTCGCGTTTTCTGGAGCGGTTGCTCTTAAGGCCGGCGAAACATGGAACAAGAGTCACCATTAGAGCTTGCTGGCCGGGTATTGTAGGATGCGCTTCAAGCAGGGCCATGGGGGTGTACAGAAACATGGGCGTTACAGTGGTGACAAGAAGGACAAAGTCTCCACTCAAATGCGTAGATCCCTGGGATAAGGTCACAAGCGCCTTCTTGTCATCGTATTGGTTCGCTAGATTGGGCCTCCTTTTGGTGGTTGATTTATGGGTTCCAAGTTGGACGGATACCTTATGTGAAGGGCTTTCGATAGTCCGTATCCTCTCTCCCATTGTTATATCAATTGAGAAAGACATACCCTTCCCAGTCACTGTCTCGTATTTGTCTCCAAAGAGCCCTTCTGGCGGGCCTCCATATCTTGGAGCAATAGAAGTGGGCACGGTGAGCCGGATACCATCCACCTCCGCATCGTGTTTCAACTCGGTAAGATACGTGATCTCAACCCTAACCGTAACACCAGCGGGGATATTCCCCAAACTAGTTTTAAAAATCTCCGGCGTGAACGCCTTCAGTAGACCTGCCGTATGTCCCTGGGATTTGGCTTTCTCATATGTCGCCTTGGCAACCTTCTTTGGCTGAACCACACCTGAGATGATTTTCCTCGGACCGACATGGCAAACAAATGACACTACGGAGCAACCGGCGTATAGTGGGAAGCGATAAGTCGCCTCATCGATTGGTGCATTTCCGGGATGGTAAAACGATTGGGTTAATACGGTTCGCGTGGCGGTGGTAAGAATGTGGGCTTTATAGGATACCAAAACAAGCGGCAGATTTGCAACTTTGGTGACGGTCCGGGATGCAGGCTTGGTGGCATAGGCTTCCTTTTTGTTCTGCTTTTCGTTCCCCTTCTGGTGCTCCTTTTTGTGATCAGCTGGGGTGTAGTATGCGTTGTCCCGCTCTGTATTGTCCCGTGAGCATCTGTACTCAAAGTAGATCCCGGATCCACTGCGGAGGTCGCGGGGGGTGAGCCTGTAGCCTTGATGGCCCCAGGACGCTTCTTCTTCCTCATAGAGCTCCATTCGTATTATCTGCAAACAGGATCAATAGTTAGTAACTTAAGCGCTTGTGGATGCTCGGTGTGCGGGGAGGTCAAACATACATAGCCAAAGGATGGGTTAACTACTGTAGCCTCTAAATCTGCCCAGAGTGCTTAGTAGGGGTACGGCTGGTGGGTAGGTTCTTGAGGGGATTCTGGGTGGAGTGGCGTGCGGGGGGGTTTAGTGCGTCTTTAAATATTTGACTCCTTTTGATGATCATCGGCTGCGTAGGGGGTTTCTGCGCAGCAGCCTTAAGGGACTAAGCCCCGCTATTAGACTACCGGCAGAGCCGCGAGGCGCCTACCGAGGGCACGCCATGGGAGGTGCGGCCCTGCTACGGGCACATTTGTCATCGACTAATACTAGACATATCTGGCTTGAAGCACAGTAGGCAGAATTGGGTGTTTGAATTAGTTGCCGAACCGAGTACTTGTACTGTACTATGGTAGAGCATGAATTCATGGTACAAGTACGGAGCAGGGATCAGCCTTTCGATAGCAGCGGTACAGCGCTTGCAAGATGGGTACAGTACCAAAATCCTATTTAAATCAGAGTTATTGAACCCAATGGAGCTAGAGACTAAAGAACCAAATATATCCTGATCATAGCTAACAGTTTCTGACTTTATCTTTTTTCCCTTTTACCTTTTCATCACTCACTCATTTATGGCCCTGGGTTGGAACGTACCGGTATGCTTTTCCAGTGTTCCAAAATTACCTCTACACCAGAGGACAACCACCCCTGCTCTGTACCGGTAGGTAAGTTGTTGCAGTGCTAGGCTACAAGGAAGCTTGTTAGGTGACTGCCTTGCGGGACTGTCACCTAAGAGCAAGAAAGCAGCAGGCACTGATAATGTTTGCTTTTTAGGATCTTGCGCCCAATTACAGGTACCCGTGCTCCTCATTTTCGCGATGACTCTTCGCTCATCAATTTTAGAAAGGTGAGTGTTCCATCGTACTACGGTATGCTGGCATGTGGTTTGGATGAAGAGACTCCTTCTAAAAAACTACTCTGCAATAACATCGGGGTGAATCCCGGAAAACAAACAAAGAAGGAGAGCCCTCTGAGTTCGGCTTCCTTCATACGAGGTGAATTAATCATGAAATGGGCTGTGCCTCTTTCGTGGTAGCGTTTGATCAATCTGACCGCCAAGAGTGCACACGCGCCAAGATGGCGGTCATTTTCCGTCACTCGCGAATTCACCTTGTGGGCAGGGTGGTAATTTCCCTCGCGTGTTTTGGTCAGAATTGAATAGCCCAAATACGGTACCATTAGTAACCAAGACTAGAGGTCTCACGATAATTCGTAGAGTTCAACATGCTCTAGTAGACACGAAAAGAAAAGAAAGGGAAAAAGAGTCTTTGGTATCATTCCTTATAGCTATACGAAAGGAGGTTCTCCTCTAGGGAGAGGTGTATGATAGCAAGATAAAAATTACGTCCTCTCACAACCACCACCCTAACGGGTCTAGATTGCCTCCCGAATTAGATCAACGCCCTCACTACCCTCAACCGACGGGGGTTTCGAGGCGTGGAACTTGAGAGTCCAGCCCTCCCCATCCTTGTAAGCCCTAAATTGGCCCTCGTATCTAGTGCTGGGATCGTCCTTTGGCTGGAAATACGCAAGTATTTTGTCTGGCATGCAGACCTGGCAGATACGGTCTACGAAGGTGAAGTTTGTAAATAAAACGTCGGCCCTCTGCTATCTGTTAGCATGGGGAAATTATATACCGGTTGGGGAGGGGGGGGATAGGAGGAACCTTTGGAATACCGCCGAAGCGAAAATCGTATACTTGTGTACCGGTGCCATCTGTTGGGAATAAATAACCGGGGATTTTCTTGTCCGTGTAAAGCATTCCATTGGGGTCAGGGTCCAGGTACTTTTTCTTTGTTAGTTTCTGCTATCGTACCTCTGGTAGATAGGGAAGTTTGATGGGTTAGGGAATGTTACCGCTGTGATAATTTCAGACGGATTCTTAGTGATCACCGCCACACCATCTTTCAACCCAAGATACTCTGACAACGGCCCTCCACTGGCTCCCTCGGTGCGTAGAATGCGAAGACGAAAGTTTTGGGAAACAGGGGCGGCGAGGGTTATGAGGGAGAAAAGGAGGATGGATAGTATGCACTTCATTTTGCTGCTATGGGAAATGATGGGGAAGGATCCGCGTTTGGGAATTGAGATTCTGCAAGACTTGTGGTTCTCTTATATAGAGGGGCACAGGTGATGGAGGAGGAGGACCAGGGGGACTTTTTTTATTCCATGTTGTGTTGTCGTAAACACTTCGTGTCACGTTGTGTTGGGGCTCGGCTGGGAATTAGCAGAAATACGAACATCCACTATCGTGTATGAGTGTTCTGTAAGGATACGGACCTGGTACCTCCCTTGGCCACTCTTTTCCGGCAGTTCCAGTCCAATAACTGGTATTTACGGTACCGTGGGGCTTCGTGACTGGGGGATTTTCTGCTGTCCCAAATATAGTGTTTCCTTCTTTCTTTCCCCTCAATCGGCCGGGCATCCGGAAACGAGATCTATCCAACCAGTCCATCTGTCCGTCTACACCTCCACGCTAGCTTGTTTTTAATAGTGGACGACCTGGGGATATTTTATTGGGAGCGAAGGGTGAAAAGCGTGATGCCTCCACAAATACTAGACCCTCCTGCCATCGCTCGAAGACGGGATGTTTTCCTCGGTAAGATTGAATGGCGACTGTGAAATTGGCAATATGAACAGCAGACTAGCACATACCGTATCAGAATATCAGGTTTTAATTCAGCTGCGAGTGACGTTAAATGATCCCGAGCCATGTGATGCGGGCTCGCGCTCCGTCTTGGCTTCTATAATTCACCTAATCTTCTGATGGGAGATATACGAGACGCTGTGTCACACAACAATTTTGGTGTCTAATGATATCATAGGGGGAACTATTTGGTGGATACGGGGTGGTGGTGGGAGCGTAATTGAAGGCTACTACAAGTTGTTTCACAAATACTACTGAGAGAGAAGGCATAGTTACGCTTGCTTCCATGCGTGAAAGGATCATGGGAATCACACCCTGGTTTTCAACAGCCCCCCCAGGTGGCCTCTTTCGGATATGTTGGTATCTATGAAAGCGAGGTAATCAAAAATTCTGTCCGTACCCGTGTCAACTTACAACTCGTTACAACTCGTTACAATATGGGGAGGTGGGAAGGGTGGGATTGTTACCCTTGCTTTCATCAAGGGCAACCCACCAAATGGTGAGGACGGAACCCTCGATTATTCGTCTAGGAAGCCACATGATCTATAAAAATTGCGAATTCGTGTTGTGGCTTGCGTGTGGGAATGAACTTTAATGGTGTGGTGAATAGATTGAGTTTGTCTCACCTTCTCATACTGTAGATTCCCGTTATGAGATTGGCATGACCGTCCCCCCCACAGGACCTATGTGCTTCTATACCGGTAATGTCACCTGTATGATCTGCGCAGTACTATAATCCCTCTACCGGCACTCCCGAGAGCACTTGTAGGCAAGGGGTTTGGATCTTGAATACGGTTCCTCTCAATGCATTGGCGAGTGAATACGATAGTGATCTCGTCCCACATAATCTGTATACTGGGAGATTCAGGAGAGTAAGTGTGGGGGTATCACCTAACAGCAGGTAACAGGTTACACGGGGACAAACAGGTACTTGCGCACGAGCTACTCCGACTTATGGCAGCATAGGGAGTGGTGGTGATGACAGAGAGCTCATTTCGCCATACTGTCGATCAGTGGGTTTCCGTCCTCACTGCCTGACTGCTCCCGGCTGACTACACTACATGACCTTTCCTATTGAGCAAGCACGTTTCTGGCAGTTCTTTCATAAGTTAGTATGGATAGCTTGGGGTAACCTTCGCCCAGCTAGGTTTTATCATTTATGGCAGAAGCGCAGCTTGCTTCTATTGACGTACCACAAGTCAATAGTATTGGAGTCTTGTGTTGCTGGTTTCGCCCTCACCATTATCTAAAACGAGGCCTTAGATCATAGAGGGGTGGAGAGCGCTCTGCAAGTAATTTCTCAAGGTAGCCATGGTGTCCGAGATGAGTGAGCTGTGACCTGAAGATGCTAGGGGAGGTTCTAGATTGGGCTCTAGGAGCCGAACAGATAAACACTGCATAAATTTACAGAACAGTCCTCAAGAGAGTTTTCCCGCAGCCAGGGTGTAGCAGTGCTCCAAGTTTCCAAGTTTTCCCGTAAAAAACTAATCTAGAGATGAGAAGTGCTCGAATTTCTTCTATAAGTATTCTTCGAAGACAAACTGTAGTGTTTTGTGGGAAGCCTAAGTTAGCTGGTATAGGGTCTGTGATTTTTCTCAATAACCCATCTAATTAGCTCTCAACCGACCGGAGAAACAGCGATTAGCTTAAATGCTGTGGGACTCTTCAGCCCCGATCACAAGGCAGTCATCCGACACAGGGCTATGGCTTAGGAGCGGCATCGTTCGAGATCCGTAGGGGCTGAATATAGGTATAGTAGTATAGCCTATAAAATTTATGATAAGAATTGAACAGATTATTCTTCTCCTCCAGTTCCCATATAATATCATAACGCATATAGGGCTGGATCAGTTACAACCAGATAGTTATGGTATCTGCCATAAAATCCCTTGAAATTAGCCATCAGATCATTCGATATCACCGCACCAACCCCCCCCCCCAGATGGGTTTAGTTTGACAGGTTAGCGGAATTGCGAATACAAGTTGATGGGATCCAACACGTCCAAAGGGCTTGCCAGAGCTTTGTTTCTGAACCCAGGAGATTACGGTAGATGCCCGCAAGGGCCAGCGAATCACGAGAGATATACGCTAGCCAATAATTGAACAACCCTTTCTGAGACAACAAGCACTAGCTCCGGTATCCACAATAAGCTAAACAGCGCTTGGTAGTCTTCCGTGTGCGCCCACACGGTGTTGGAGCCTACAATTGCCGATGAAGGGACACTTTTATACTGATTTAAATCCATAAATTTGTAACAGTGAATAAATTAAGAGGAAAAACGCAGTCATGGGAGGATATCTCCCCAAGGGTTCCGTGGATAGTACTCGGCCCGAGCTGCACATCTTAAGGGGTATGTGATAGATGGTTTCTGAAGAGATATCTTAACTTCAGTTGGCTATATCTCCACACTGGTGGACTGATGTGGAAAAGGAATACACTGTTTTCCCTGTGCCTGGGGCTGGTAGGGTATGATGGTTAAGCGTTTTGAAAGATGTCCTATTCCATTGGTACTGCATGAAATCTCCGGTTGCTTTTTTCATGGGTCAGAGCTAATTCAAAAAGTATTAGTCCTAGCTGTAAGATCCGCTGTAAGTCAAAATTAAATATTTGGAGATACGAAATAGTTTCATTGACCGCTGGTGAGAAAAAAAAGGTAAATCCACGTACTAGCAGGATAAGTATTAGTTCTAGTGGTAGTATGGTATGAAATTCCTAGCTGGCGCAGTGGTTAATATCAGTGTTAAAGAACCATTTAACTCCTGTGCACTTAGCAGGAGCCCAGGAGTTCGATCCCTGCTCAGAAATGAGTATTTATTGGACGTTCCGTCATGTAGGGCAGGAGAATGGTCCACTCCTGACGCCCTATGGTAAATGGGAGGCAGGTGGTTGAACCCGACTCTAGACCTTGCCCTGAAAGAATGGGGTGGAGGTCCGCGATCGGCGGTGATTTTTTTCCCTCTCCCTCCACCGATCCATCTATATGAGAGAAGTTATAATTCCTGAATTCTATGCAGACTCTCTAGTGCGGATACAACGGAACCAGCCTCCCAAAGTGATCATTTGCCATCAACCCCACTGTCGCCATTGATCTCCTTGTAAGCCAACCGTCTTTTATTAAGGCATGTTCAGTGTGATTTGTTAGTAGTGACAGTGACTGGTATTTATCGGTTCATGTCTTGAGTGTATCACCGCTCTTGATACTTTTTGCGAGGATCTCCTAACTCAAACAAGAATAGAGAGTCCTGTCATGCTTATCAATACCCTCGTACCTGACAATCTTCGGTCGGCATCACCGCTGGTACACGAGCCCTATGTTCTTGTGTTCTCGGCGGTATTTTATTTGTTCAGGACCCGAGGCCTGTTGCTGTATTGCGGACAATTGTAACAAATATTCATGTCATTGGCTTTTCTAGCAGCCCTCTCCACCGCGGTAGATAACTTCCTTCCCCTCCCCCCCAATCCCCATCACTGCCATTCCATACTTTTCGAACTGGCGGTTTACGGGGGTGCCGGGCACTACAGACGTTAATATCCCTTGTTATCTATACTTTGTAAAGGTGAAAAAACAAGAAATATTTTCCGGTCCTCTTAAGATGCGCGTATATTCAAATTTCACAACGAGTGATTATGCGTGAGTGATGTACAGTACATTCCATGCTTTTCACGAGAAACCTTCCCAGCCCAGTGAAAGGGGGCCTACGGAGTGCATGAATTCCCCACGGATATGTATTCGCACATAATTTGGAGTCTGTATTACCAGGACTGCTGGTATCGTAAGTCCATAGGCTACCCCCCAAGGGAAAAAAAACTGGGCGTATAACTTAATCTCGGAACCGAAGCTGGGAGTTAGCGGGTAGATTATGCACTATCACTGCAGCAAGGGAATGTGTTAGGGCATCCTTTAAGGAGAATATCTTCCGCACAAGTCTTGCGATTGGTCGTCTGCTTTTTTTTGTTCCCCGATCCGGGGTTTCACTGGGTCAGGTTGTTCCCTTAAAAAAAACTTGCGGAAAAGTTTGGGCCGGGGTTGGAATTTCAGACTTGGTATCGTAGACCATACATGAGACTTGCGTTTCAATCGCATGCAAATCTCTGATAGTGCGGGATCTTATAGGAGCTGTTTTGTCATCTCGGGACGCGTTTCGGGCCCAAAACAAGTTTTTGAGATGACGGTAGTCAAGTGGTTGGCAGGTCGTCGTTTGCAAAACACGTTTTTGCAAACATGTTTCCAGGAGTGTTTTCATGTAGGGTTAAGGATTGTGCTAAACATACCTGGATTACAATATAAAATTGATAGGACGTCTATTATTATGAGGATACTAGTATGCAATAATATCATAATAATAGTATTATGATAGTAGAAAACTTTATTTTAAAGAGGATTGATAAGTTGAAAAGAACTACCTCCGTACACAAAATTTTTAACAAAACCTAAGCGATAAGTTTCCAAACTACATGCTGTTTGGCAGAGCGTTATTGGCAAAAAAAACCCCATTTAGAGATTTTTCCTAAACGTGCTTATCAAAACGTATTTTGAGATGACAGTCATCTCAAACAACGGTTTGCCAAGCTGCTCCTTATATCATATGAGTGGCAGGAACCAAGCAGACCAATCTACCGGTAGCCAGTTGGGCTGGGGAGGTTACATAGGAATAATTGAGTGGAAGGGTTCGGGGTTCGGGGGTTATATAAGTGACCATTGGACCCTCTCGGCTGCGAGCTGATCGGGTCTTGTGCGGTGAGTTAGATAGATACTACTGGGAAAGGCAGCTCCAACATCCTAGCGGGAGGTTCAGCTATTCCGGTTCTTGCTGCACGGCAGCTTGGACGCAGCTGTGTTTTTCCACCTCTGTCATATTTTGATTCCGATTTGTTCTCGGCGGAGGGCTGGAAGTCGGTTTTTTCGGGGTCCAATTATTCCAGTTCTCACGAAGTACCTTAAACCGCCTCTGAAATGAAATGATGGCGATCATTTCCGCATTATCGAAGCTATCCAGGGAATATTCCATGTCGCCCCAACTTTACAGAGGGAGGAGGGATTTGCGAAGGTTATTAAACATGGGCGGCGTACTCGGGTCGGGTACAGCACCTAACGAGCGTTCTCTCAGAGTGGAACTCGGAATACTATTAGGTATATTATAACTATGTCTCCAATGAATTTCGGATAAGAAACAGCAAGTGATAGCGCACAGCACAGCCGCACCCAGCCATCCTGGACAGTCAAAATCTAGAGGATCTGTCTGGTAAAGTGGGAATCCAGGGCCGCGTATCGGGTTATCTTGGAAGGAGGTTTAGAACTCACAGAGGGTCGAATCGTGTGGGGAAGCAAGGTATCCGGACTTGAGAGATACGGAGTAACCATGTGTAACCGTATCCTACTTTTTCCATTTCATTCTCTTATTTTGTTTTTTTCAATCCCTCTCCGCCATAGTCCTCCCGGTCAGCAAATCAGCACTAACGGGAGTCCACACCCAAGTACCGGTATTTAGACCACCATCCTCACGTAGATCCCCACATAGCCATAGTCGTATACACCTGCTTAGCCTCCGGCACTGAATACCCATACCAAAGAAAAAATCCCAGTGCGATGGGCACGCCATCGACAACAAGGCAGAGGCCCACACACAAACACCCGCGTCATCAGCATCATCGCCCCCTCTCACGCCTCCCCACCGAATCCTCAAAAGTCACAAAAAGATGAAGGGATAAAGGGACTCACCCCCGTAGCACGCTAGGTCATACCTGAGCGATGGCCTCGCAAGAACTCCCCAGATGGAGTCCAATACGTGGCCTATGCCCCACGGGTATAACACAGGGCTAGGATTTGCGAACAAGTGGCGATGGCTGGAACTTGTTCAAGGCGGACAAGTGGGGTAGCTCCCGTAACAGCGACGGAGAAGTTTGTTTCTTGAAGGCTCAAAAATGACATTGCCCCGGATGCTAGGACCAGGTGGTCAATTGCTGACTGAGTGGCGGTGGCGCCGTGGACGGTGCATATACCGGTACTCCAATATCGAATCAGGGGTGGCCACCACCTTTACTGGTTCTAGCAAAGGAGGTTGATGAAATGGTTAGCAAATGGATATGACAAGAGAAGAAAACCTGAGGGAAATTGCGGAAGCAATATTCCCCAACGGGATTAAGCATCTTGCTGAAGGTATTTACGCTACGCCATGGTGATTGAAGTTCGAGATCTATTCCTGCGGGGGGTTTATATGTGATCTCCATTCTCACCGCCGAGATCGCTATTACGTGAGTGGGAGGAAAGTACCAGTCACTACTTAGGATATAGATGGGTTTCCGTGCTGTGAGTGGGAAGTTTGGGATTTGTGGGAGGGGGAGGGGGGGTGTGAAGGCTACTACTGGGGTGAACTGGTGCCAGACGAAGATATTTGGGTTGAGGAGGAGGTAGCTTGGTTCGGAGCTATCTTCACTGGGGGGTTTTGTGTAGCGTGCAGTTGGTTGGTCTGGGTGCGGTTCTCATGCTGCGCTACCGATCACAATGCACATTTTGTCACTCGGTTTTAAAAATTCACCACCACTTATCAGGAAAGCTCAAGTATATCGCCCCTCACTACCGCGACCACTCAATTACCCCTCGCCCCCAACTCCCCAGAAACCAGAACAAGATTCAATCGTCAACGATTTATATTTCTATCTTCAACTTATCTAGCAAAAAAGCGTGAATTGTAAGATAAACACCAGCCCTACCCATCCCCCATCCCACCAGGAAAAAAAAACAGAACCAAAAACCGATCAAAAACGAAAAACTCCCTCCCAAAAAAGTATTTGGAACAATCTAATAATATCTCCCAGAACTCGTTCTCTGAACCTGTCCAGGTCTCGGCTGGGGCTCGTCGTCATCGTAATGGGTGCGAATGGGAAGATCTCCACTATCACCATCATATTGCTGGACGAGATTTCCCTCATGGTCCCGGGTCTGGTAAATTGGTGGGCTTCCGCGCCCCTCGCTAGTGGGTGGGGAGAATTGGGAGTGGGTCCTAAGACCAAGTGGTTGAGACCCGGTATGCTCTTGTACGTAATCGCCATCGGCATTCCTGTGCACGGAGAGGCCGGTGTTGGAGCGTGAGGGTGCCCTGGGGCTGTCGTTCCATTCGGGGTCGTAGTTGTGTACTCGAAGGGCGGGTTCCTCATCCCCGTCCCATGTCTCAACGAGGTTTCCCTCGGCGTCTCTGTATGTCCTTCCGCCGGAGCCGTGGTTGCTATCGCGGGGTGGGGTGTTTACCATGTTGGAGTTCTGGCGGGAAATGGAGGAGCGAGGGGGGGATTCCCTGCGCCCTTCCCTCCCGAAGGTCGAACTTCGTGAGGGAGGAGTTGAATAGGAGGAGATGCTTGCCCTTAGATCGTCACCGATGTCGTGGGAACCAGTTTCTGCGGCTCTAGAGAGGATTTCTCGCATGGTCTCGTCGCGGAAGAGGATCTCCTTCTGGGGGCGTTCTCTGCCGAAGCCGTCTTCATTATCGTAGCCTCCGTGAAAAGACATTTTTAGATGGAGTGAAGGGAGGTGTGTTGAAGGAGGTGATCGATGTGATAGAATTGGTTATGAGGAAGGTTTTGCTTGCTTGAGTCTCGCTCGAAAGTATGCTGATGGAGTGAAGAAAAAAAAGTGACCAGAGACGGAGTCCAGGTGGGTCTTTATATCCAATTTGACGACCACGAAAAACTTGGTTCATAAGTTTATTACCAAGGTATTTCGTTCACACAGTTGTGTTCTTTTTTTTTCTTTTTTTCGTCCATCAATTACCTATTCCTCTTCTTCCCGATTCCCATCACCGCATCTACTCGAGTACCATTGTTGTTGTAGGCTCGCCACTTATTATTCCGCATGTATGTGTTGTTTTCACTAAACCACTTTCGGACCCTCATAGGCCTTCTAGAAACACAATAGGTCTCTTTTTTTCCGCCTACTCTGCTGTACAACGCCTCCCAGACCCCCCCAGAGAACTCGTCCCCCCCCCCCCAACCCCCACCCCGTCCCTAAAAAACAAAAGATCAGGCAATCACTGTGCTGGAATCCTAACATTGGCTCATTGAAATATCGTACCGGTACATCAGGGCACCCACCCAAAACACGCCAACCCCAAGCGCCCGACACCGTCCAGTGAGAGAGCAAAGGCAGCCCACCACACCGTAAACCCCTTCCCGAGTTACCGGTATCCTATGGTACCATGCTCGAGTATCGTACTTGTATGAGAACGGTACGTTGCGTGGTTTGGGACGAGCTCAGCCTTCTTTTTCCTTGAGTCAACTGAATGGCTATTTCTCGCACCGCCCTAAACTTCATCCGGGGCGCCGATCGTGCTGGGGATAGTATCTTGATGTGTTGGCCGAAGAAATGCACTAGATGTGGGACCGGAAGGTTGTTCGTTGACAAAGTACCATAAGCAAAGTTGCTAGGGCCCAGGAAGAGAGGTCACAACTACATTTTACGGAGAGGGGTGTACATGTGGTACTGCGGGGCGGGTTGGCAACGGTTGTGTATCGAGGTACACGTTTGATGTCTCAGCAACAAGTGGAAGCAAGATGCAACCGCGGGTTGCAGTTGGGCGGTTAGAAACGAGCCAATAGGAGAGCGGTTCCGGAACCCGCAAGCAGCGCTGGGTGGTTGGTCTTGCTTGGGAGGGGCCAAGGACCAGCGAAACGAACAGCTCAATGCGACATCACTCGCGAAACCACTGGATACGTCGTGGGGAAAAAAAACCCTCCCTGATCTTTTCCCCTCCCCGCCCCAACACGTTGCTCAATCAACATGCGTTCCCTCTCGTAGCAGGCTAGAGGTACTACTCGTACGCCCGAAGACAGGGATCGTGAATTAGTATGTGCGGTCAGATATGAACAGCTCTTTTTTTTTTCCTGCCATGTATTTTGCGAATCCCTGTTCTCGGGCATTTCTTGCCTACCGGTACTAACCAGTATTACACGAGCACAAGCACGTAAACGAGTGACAAGATGTGTGGTGCTCTATTGTATCGTAGTTTAGATGCACAAGCGGGGAAGGGGTGGAAGATCTAGAATCGGTCGCTTAAAATATGAATAACATCGCAACACCATTCACTCGAGGAGAAAATAATAATCTAAGATATTATGATACAAGCACCAAGGCGTTCGGACTCGAAGGCGGAAAGAACATAGGCCCTTTCTCATGAGGTATATTACACCAATGCTATTACAACCTCGTCTCTATTTTCCTATCTCCACTATCTAGCATCTACCAACTTGAAACCCCGCCCTATCCAAGGGCTCCGTTCCCTGAAATGCGGGAGCCGACCGTGATAGTGGCGAGGCCCGCGAGGAGAACTGGAGCTCCGTCGGCAGTATCATATCATAGCAATTCCCGTTGGAGCGGGAGCCCTAACTCCGCGTCACTAGAGAGATATACCGGCGTATCATATCAAATGCCACCCCACTGGCACACGAAACCTCTTTCCTTGGCCCTCACGGCGCGTTTAATGGCAGGTCCCCAGCGGTGCATCCATTCTTCCTCAGTTAATACACACTCTCGTCGCGTCCCGCCACCTTCGTCCCTCACTAGGCGAGACATTCTCCAAGTCATAGTAGCAACGTGATACCGTTTTGTCATGAACCAAAGGTATGGCCATGCGAATATCCAGAGAAAGGTGATGTAGAATATCCACCGGAACCATTCTATCTTTCGCAACTTTGAGATTCTATTTGCTGGATAGACTTTTACTCGTTTATTGTGAATTAGAAACCGGACGGATAAGTTATGGGCGTAGCCAGTTGATCGGACGCACTCCTGTATCTGGCGCTTCAGATAGGCACGATCGTGTCCGACTACCACTTTCTTCATCAGGAATCTATGACCGGATGCATGAGCATTATCCATGAGATGGGGGAAGGGGAAATGAATGCATAAATATGTAAACCGCAGGTAAAGGTTGGCTGGATTGGGGATGAACAAAATGATCAAATATATAGCCTGTTTAATATCTCGATAGAAAATATCGAAGATATCATGAGGGGCAAAACTTACTCCTTGAGCGCAGATTGGTCCTCACAGTATTGATCAGCCCAGTCTCGAACCGTCCGGCCCTCTTCTAAGTCCTTGGCGATAGATTTGAATCTCCCGTGGCCGCGGTGGGCTCTTTGATTTGGTGGAACGGTCGCCAGAGTCGGTTCCCCTATATGGTTCTGCTCCAGTAACAGATGGGTAAGATCGCAGGAAAGATCGAAATCAGTCACCAATTTACGGCCTTTTCTCCCGCCGCGGTGAGTTCCCCATATCCGGATGCACACGCTTGGTGGTCTCGAGCGCTGTTCTAACAACCATCTATGATAAACGATCAGGCAAATTAACATCTAATGTAGTGTTTCGACCAAATAAACAAAGAGATCCAAAATTGAAGAGTTAGAAATTTACCGGTAGAGCGCCTCGCCATCAGTATTAAGATGTTCGTCATGGGAAATAATCAGGGTTTCACCGGTGCGCACAGATTTGATCCGCTTCATCTTAGGAACATACACCTCAAATTCAGGTGGGGCATCAGTGTCAACCCCTCCCTCCGTCTCCCCTCTTCCGACTCCTCTTACTCCTTCTCCATCCTCTCCCCCCACAAACTGCTTCGATCCACCAACGCCATCGCGGTACTCCGGTAGCACCTCCCCAGAACGACACGGCTCGTCCTGAACCGGGAGAGGGACTGCTGCGGAGGAGGAGCTGCCTCCAACCTCCTCCTCATGGCCGCGATAGGCAGAGGACTGCTGACCCTTCGATTTCGACATTTTTCTCTCTTACGCTGAATGTGCGGTGTGGAAATAAGCTCTGGTAGGGGCCTATGGCTCCGGTTAAGTACTGCCTTAGAGGTGGTAATTCCTACCGTACTACTCGTAACGTCGTGGCGTTTGTGGAATGGACCGCTATCACAAACGTCACGACATCACGAGTATCGAGGCCAGTCCGTTAAGGGGGAGGGACCCGCAATGCTTCCAGTGGTCCCGTCCGGTGAAGACAAGACGGGTCCGAGCTACAGAAGACAAGGACCACGCTGCCCAGAACGAAAACCGGCTTAGCAGAGCAAAGGTGATGTAGACTGTGGTCGCCCACGGTTGCTCCATTGACCGTAGTGATTGACCCCTTTGATGATATCAGAACCCGATAGAGTTGGTCTTGGGCGGGCAGAAGTGCACTATGAGCCAGCTGTGCTAGAGGGTGTCCCCAACTCCCAAAAATGCGAAAATTGCAAAACACAAGTTGCACCGGCACCCCGCAACTGCAGTTATCTCAAGCTAGCATAATGGTAATCTGTGAAAACAGAAGTCGCGGTGGGGTCTCCGGCCGACACGCGAATGGTGGGCGAGAAACGTACTCGATGTAACATCGCGATGACAAGTTTGTTGCTGTACAGGACCGTTTTTGACTCCTGCAATCCTGCATACTCGTACATAAATAACCATCCAATCCCTCAACGTGATCTCCAACAGCTATTTTTGTCAAATTGTGAGCTCACATACAGTAGGTGTCCACTATAAGCCCTATTGCAGAGCATTGTGGTAGCAAGTGGGCTCGGGTTTCGACGAGCAGTGGGACCAGGCATTGTGAGCGTTAATTTATCTTTCGGGCATCTTTACCCCAAATTAGCGATTCGCTTTATGCTTGCAAATGATCGGGTGTGGTTGGGTTAGGGTTTTTATTCGGTATTCTTGGTATTCCCTGGACTCTCTGAAACGTCAAGTTCGTAGCCAGGCACGCGATCCCGGCCCCGGAACCGTTTGAGTTTTGTGATTTTTGCCGAGGATATTATGATACACCGGCGAAGAGCGCTGAGCCATTTAAGTACTGTACTGAAAATCCGAGTTTTTTTTTTTGACCAAGTTCAGCCAAACTGTTGCCAAACCTGGCCCCAGCGTGCCTAGCTACATTTCGACTATTTTCTTCGTTGTCGCAACACGATCATTGCCCTTAGATATACATGCAGCTCCAGAAGAAAGAGATCAAGAAAGGCGCCTGCACGAAAGCGTTCGCTCCCAAACAAGAGGGAATACAGCTAAAATCCAGCGGGGGACTAGTGTTGTCTCTATGATTATTGCTACCGGTAACCATGATGGTTGCTATTCTATGTAATTGTGGTACGTACAATTGTAACCCCAACAGGTTTAAATTCTATAGTCACGAGGCACTGCTCGTCTGTCTGTCCGTCAACCGCAGTTGGCCAATTGGGATGAGTCCGAGTGGCGATGGTAGTGCTTGTTGTTCGGGGCCACGGATGTGGGGGGGGGGTTCAGGCATCGAGATACATCATGCCAGTACCATGATACCGGCACTGTATTCCTAGTACAAGTAGTTTTCGAATATCAACCTCGCTCACTTTACACTACTGGAACCTGGATAGCTGATCGGTAAAGATTAGAGAAAAATGTATGATAGTTATGTCGTTACGGAGCTGTCAGAACAATTTCTGGAGTTGTTTGGGGTTGTTCCGGCCTCTGCTACCAAATGACTTGTGCGATATATTCTTCGAGTGGTGAGCCACGATTTACCAAGTGCCCGACGGACTGGAAACTTAGACACCGCAAGCATCGGTACAAGGGAAATACCGGTATGCTAGGATGCCTCTCGCAGTGAGGCCCTGTGTATTTTTCCTCTTTCTTGTCTCAACTGAGGGCTGAGTTTCCGGTGATTCACCTATCACAGAGGTGGGATTTCATCAACACAGCTCACTCACCCCGTATTCGAGAACTTGCGGTACGGCTACCGTATTCTAGCCATTCCTTTCGGGAGCTCGAGAGACTCCCAAACATAAGCTTACAAGTGGCCCCCTCTACACACTCCTATGCCATCTACCGTAGACGCCAACAGTTTTCAGTTGCTCTCCGCCAAGATATTAGCCCATGCACTAAACTCAGCATCAGCGTTGGCCCTTATGGACAAACCATTAGTCTAACCACATAGGCTATCCTGAGCAAATACCCTAACCGCCAAGAAAAAATGAAGTGAAACCGATTCCACTTTTGTTATCATACCTATTGACTGTTTGCAGCACCACAGCTCAACTTCCCAACCACCTCCCTCTTTTCCCACGCCTGCCGCAATGCCCGTACGACAGCTCGGGCTTTCTCACCACTTTCTACCCCCCAGAGAGTAGCTCTGCCCATCTCCTCCGAAGGTCGAGCTGTGAGTCGGTGTCGAACACACTACAAAGGCCGGTACTTACGAGTAAAACATTAAGATCTCTCTAGCGAGATGTCTTATATCTGGTGACATGCCAACTAGATGATATATCCACCGATCCTGCCAGAAGCTGCCCGGTCTCTCTCAACGCCGAGATGTGACCTGCCTGGATAGGTTAATGGTCGACCTATTCCGTGTTGGAGCGCTTACCCTGAGCTGAAAGATAGGTCAACAAGGCTCTACTATTTGTCGCGAAGAATACCTAACGAGACTCATCCCCGCAAGCCATCCAATGGAACAATCGCTCTACACCCCTTGCCATACAGATAACCATCACCTACCTAAACCGCCTCTTTAATGTCAGTCTCCGCAGCCTCAAGAGGTACGGCATACCTGTTGGAAATTACGTTATTCCTTTCCTATCCGGTGATGGGGCTGTTTTGGTCATGTGACACAGCCACATGACCGAGTATATATGCTATTGTATTCTAGCATCTTCTATTGTATTCTAGCATCTTCTAGAGATTTCCTTGGTATGAGGCAGTGCTCGTGTAATGATCAAGGGGTATATAAAGGGCAGGTTCAGCCCTGTTCTTAGAGAGAGTGCGCAAGCTTGGATTAATCTTTAAGTCTTCAGATTTTATTGTGGTTATCATTGTTACTTCGTTATCACAACAGTTAGTACAATAGATACAAATATTTTCAATACCGGTACCCAGCTCCACCGTAATTATAGTTTCTAGAGTCTCGCACTTCACATCCGGAACTAACATATCATGTCCATTTAGATCTCTGCCGAGGTCGTGGATTCACCACGCTGTATAGCCTCTTGTTGGTGCCCGTGGGTGTGATAGGTTCGTGGACCGGTGTCTGGGGAGATACGCTGAGCGATAATATCGTAACCCGGGGACCCGGCGTAAGGGAATTGTACGCCATGACTTCGGTGTAGTGAGGTGCTGGCGGGGGCCAAGGAACAGCCCCAAGCGCTCGCCGTCCGAGGAGTCTGAACATGTTACTATAGTTTTTGTCTCCCGAAAGATTCCCACTGCTCTCGTGACTATTCACAGTCTAGTTATTTCAACCTCGTACGTATCAGTTCCCCAGAATCAAGTTCACCCACTACTATATGTTAGCTTTGTAAGAATTGTTATAAGTTAGCCTCTATCCCACGCGCCTCCCCAAATGTCCACCGGCCTTTTGAGCGGCCCTGTCTAGTCTCTCATCTCCCAATAAAATGATATTATATCCAGCTTCCCAATATCCAGTTCAAGCGACACACCGCACTAAACAACCGCTATCATAACATCGCCGTCCAAGCGTTGTCAACCTTTTCGAGCTTGTTTGAATCAGAGAGAGAAACTATTGTAGGAAGGGGTAGGAGAAGGTGATTAGATCCCCAACTCACCGGAGAGCTTATCGTTACATGTCAGGCTACACGGCAGCTCACTCAAAGAAAGGTTGGTTCCAAATATCGTACCTCCCTGAGGGGCTTCCTCCTCTCACTGCTCATGATAGGATTCCGAGGGTTTTCCTCATAGATAAGACTCGCTTATCAGGATCATTAAGATCGACAAGCCTCCGATGATCTTTGGCCCCCAAAACTCTGGAGATTTGATCAGACGGGAACAGGACTGGGTTGGGTTTGATACTGGTGTCCGAGATGCAAGCGCAAAAAGTCCCCATCGTGAAACCAAACATTCAGATCGTGATACGGTGGTTAATTCGTCAGCCTTATCTGGAGCAGAGCACGAGCCTGAAATATTACGTGAGAGGGTCGTCGTATGATATACACCATATCTCTTGAGGTCTCCATTGAAGTCCAAACTGGATAGTCGGTTACTGTGCCAGGACTGTATTCAAATAATATTCCAAACGTAAGTTCACCTTCATCCACTCTCTAAGTAAATTAAGTTCATCTCACCTCTCGGCAAACGCCAGACAACCATAGCAAAACCAGAATACAATACAGTGCCAAACAAACTAGCACGAGAATTCTAACTTTAACATATCATCTTCCCCGCCACCACATGCTATCCCCACCAAAAAACGAAACCCGCCAAAAACTAACCTGCAGCACAAGCGAAGCTGACAGGACTAAGAATAAGGCCAAAATGCGGGGGGGAGCGTGCCTGACGAATATGCTGACCGGGCTGATGGAAGCAATTAAAAAGCCATAAGCTTCGGAGGCTGGAGGCGAGATGGGGAAGGAATAGGAACGCTCCGGGATTCTGCCGCATGGGATGACCCGTGTGGATTAATTGGCCGTAGTGGAAGATACGAGTGAAAGTTTTTTGTGAGAGATGTATGTAAATATAGGGTGGATGGTTCGGGGATTGAAATGAATACGGTGCTCGATAAATATGTTGCTTCGGGTGGTACAGTACCTTAGACTAGAGAATATCATGACGGTCCATGATGGGTGTATCCTCGTGAACCTGGCTGTAGTAGCACCATAAGGTTTCGGCGATAGAAAATGATCTATAGTAGTATCGCCGTCGGTCCAGTTTTTCGAGTACTCGTATAGTACTGTAGTATAAGTACCGGTATGCACAACGCGGGCCCACTCCACTGTACGAGAACGATGGTAGGAGCCCATTATCCTGGATAGTCAGGGATATATTTGGCTGGTAAACCTCAAATAGTAGTTCCATGACTTTGCTGCCGGACTTATATGGCACAAATGCCTTCACGTGTCGCCACCTCCTGCTCATGGAGCGAGATTAACACCTGAGGTCGATGCAATCAAAAACGGCCGAGAAGTGACTTTGGCAAAGGAATTCACCACCTCTCAAAAAGCCTTAGACGTTTGAGAAACAAGTTCTTGAGTGACCGAAACACCACGGACCGACCTGTCATCTTAGATTTTGGCAAATTCGCCTGCTTCGTTGATGTCCTAGTGTTTTGGGGGTGCCCGGGCTATTAATGTTTCCAGGAATACATTACCGGTGGTGTGCGGTGCATATCAGGATAAGTAACCATAACCAGTAAACCGCTATCCCATCTCGAAACCCCTGTAAAACTTGGAGGGGGAATTAGGTACGATATGATGAGGCCGCACAGGTCCCTTGGAGTCTACGATATAGTAGCGGGGGTGGGGACAGTCTACCGGTATTAGGAACTAATTGCGGTATCTCGACTTACTCAACCCCCACTGCACTATGCTTACTCACAAGGGGGAAGCAGGCAAGCAATAACATGTCGCCTAACCGTAACACCAATACCAGTGGTAGGACTCTATTCTAACGCCGTCAGTCCCACCCGTTACCATAACAAGGACGTTATATACAAGTACAGCAACTTGGCCATATCACCAACCGACTGCATCTGACAAAGGAGAGCAGACAACCGGCCCCCGTCCCCGTCCCCGTCGTCCCCATCCCCTCCTCCCTTCTTTCCTTCCATCTCAGTCCGATCCAAAAAAGAGATGACATGAAACGCACCAAAACTAGCATCCAACAACCAAACCGGCCGCTAGGGCGTTTGGGCGAGGTTACAGTGCGTGATTGCCCTGTCCCTCGGCCGCCAAAATGGGGATATCATACGTATGGCTTGTATGGCAATGCGCGACACATTATGTACTGTAGCTTGTGTAATAAAAATGGCTTCACCGCAGAAATTGTGCGGTCCGAATTCCTCTCCCGAAAATCCAATAAAAATAGGAAGGAAAGTGGCAACGTAAGCCTCAACCATATCATCCTGTCGGAGGCTCCCCACAGAGAGGAAAAGGAGGGTAAAGAAGAAAAAAAAGGGGGGGGCGGAGGCGTCCCTGTATATCATATCAACAGCTACAAGTATTTCTGATGAAGGGCAGCATGATACTGACAAGGTATATATACTCGAGTACTTGTAAGTAGGGACATAGGCAAGCACATACCGATAGGCTAGGTAAAATAAAAAGGGCACACCTTTCCCCCCTAGGAAGGGCATTTTTCTCACCTGAATTTGAATTTTACCACTGAGAAAATACTACGAGTGTCGCCGCGAGAACAACAACAACAGCAACAACAAACAAACGGACAAACGAACAAATGGGACGAGAGGGAGCGATATTGAACCTAGGGAGAAATACCGCATAACAACGTTCTATAATAACCTGTTACAGAAGAAAGGTTCCCAATCCATTCTATTCCCGCCCTCCGCCAGATACCGAAACTCCCTTACCCTTCCTTCCCAATTGAATTTTTCCCAAGCACAGCCCCATCCTACGGATCCTACGGGTCTGAACTGTACTTAAGTCGTGTGCTCTCTTTCCAAGAAATAATTCACTGGAAAGACAGACCAGCAACAACTTCATCCATCCACAACCTCCACCTCCTTTACTTCATTCCATATCGCGCGCTTATAACCACACTACCGCATCGCCCACGGAACTCAACTTCATCTCATCTTCTTCACCATCTATCTACCTACCACTCACCCCGCCTACCACCGCAAACAAACACAACTATACAATCAATCAAACTAAAATGTCCCACAAAGCTATCCCAACAGAAACCTTCGACCGAATCCTCTCCGGTCTACCAGCGGGCGCAGGGGCGAGGGACGAAGATGCCGAGAAGAAAAAGTCCAGAGGGGCCCGGGAGATGTTCCGGCGTGTCAGCCATGTCGTTCGTGCTACGGGTGGGGTGAAGGCTACAAAGGAAAGGGAGAAGGGCAAATACAGGGTCGAAAAGGAGGATAGGGAGGAGGAGGAGGAGGATAAGGATAAAGGGCGAAAGAGCGGGGATGATAGCGGGGATGATAAGGGGAACAAGAAAGTGCATTTTAAGTGACAGGGCTAGGCTTCGCTGTGCTATCTTTAGGCGTCCCTGTTGGTATAGTTGGTTTTCCTAATCTCTCCTGTTTTGCCGGGGTTTGTTATTTTCTTCTTTCTTTTCTTTTTTCTTTCTTCCCGGTTTGCATGTACAGTACGTTTGATTTATCAATTTCCTTACTGCCTACTGTCCTGTCTGCTTGTGCATTGATGGAGTGAGATTGGGATGATACAGTATTAGATGTCAATAATCGGGTGAATTCCCATGATTGCCCCGCAAGCCAGCCTCGATTCCCGTCTCAGCAGTGTTCGACGGGGTCGTGGTGTTTGCTTTACTATTACGCACCCCTCATACCAATCCCTAACTTCCGCCCAAGCGCAGAGGAAAAGAAGGGAGTTCTTTAAAAGATTTGAAATTGTCTTTATTCGCTGTTTTTACAAAATCCACAACTTCCCTCACGCCGCACCACGACGAACGCGAAACATGGCCCCCTCAGAACAAACGCACCCCAGCCGTGCTCGCCACTCGTACTACAACAGTCCAGATGACATCCAGAATGCATGCAATGAGCATAACCCATGTCTTGACCAAGCCCACAGTACCATTATCACACCATCTATGGTACCGGTAAACTTCTAAAATTAAATTTCCCAGGGTAGTGGCTAGCAAAGCCAACGCATTTCCAATCCTCTCAGCCCTAGGCGAGCCGGGCCGGGTCATTCCCGCTAGGCTACTCGATTGGCGACAGATTCGATGTGGCCCAAGGATTAATGTTACTCGAGATATCCGAATCACCTGCAATATCCGTTGAGGAGGCTGAGGTATCATCTGCCGCACAGTTCTTCGACACCATCGTATGCTTTCCGTAAAACAGAGCGTTGGCTCTCCGAGGTGCCATAGTCCAAGTCAGACGATGCATGCGCACGTAAAGAGCCCGAAATGTTTCCTGGGGGCGTCACTGAGTCCATAGTTTCCTCGATTGACCTCGATAGACTTAGGAAAACGACATCTACTTGGATAATTTCAACCGTGGGCGCTGTGATCAGGCGGACAATGCGGAACATTTCTGTATCGGGAGTGCAAACGCGGTTCTTTAGGCGACCCGGGAGCGTTGCTTCGATGCTCGACCCGGGTTTTGGGGTATGGAGCATCTGCCGCCCATCATGATATGGAGGTTTGGGGTGAAAAAGGATGGGATAGAATGTGTCTGTGCTGCAGGGGAAGGGCATGGAGAGGGCGGGGCGAGCGGGAGAAGTAGACGACTAAAGGGTAAGCTTCTTGCGCGGAATATAGTACTGGAAACAGCTAGATTAGCATGACCGCGGAAGGCAGTGGAAATGGCCTGAAGAACAAACGAGGCTCCAGAATGACGGGTTTGGATAAGATGGGTGGTCTAAAGAGAGAATCAGTCCGTCTTTATATGTATTCTCCGCGTAGGAGTTCATGGTTCGGAGGTTAGGCGTGCAAAGCAAGACGACATAATGCATGGCATGCACTCTCACTCGTAATATCGGTATGATATGGGTAGGGTACGGTATTCATCGCGTTGCGGGTTGGTGTTGACGCATCAAAAAAAAAATTACGTAACCTCAATCAGGCGTTCAACCCTACGCAATGATTGGTGGAAAAAATTTTCGCCGCAAAAACTAGCCGCCTTGGCGTTTGGAAAATGTAGTATAAAAAGGCTCTTCCCCCCACCCCCCTCTTCTCTCCCCATGCGATTTTACTTCATAGGATCATTTCTATAGTAAATCGTCTTATCTGAAACTCTAACCAGAGCCACAGATTCTCCAACCTGGGGGATGACGATTATCTCCTCGATGCCCAAGAGTGAAACCTTTTTTACCTCTGCCTCGGCGGTGGTGGTGATGATCTCGACCCAAATTGCTGTTTGCTCTTCCGAGTAAGTGATGAGGGTGGGTGTTGATGGAAGTCTGACAGGTTCTCTCTTTATCATAATTTTATCCCTTTTCTTACCTGCACCATTACCT